>NW_021166713.1:184607-234828 GCF_004354835.1 Perca flavescens
GTGCTGCAAAATGTGGGCACAACATCAGCAAAGCAAGCTGTGGTCATGGCCAGGGGATGTGCCGCTGCTACCGGGTGCGGGGCTCTCCGTGTCCCGCTGGAGCTCCGACTACAGGTCGAGGTCGGCAGCGAAGCTTTCTGGCGATAATAGTAACGTTGCTCCGCTGGCCGATCCCCGCTGGTGATGGTCCGTCTGAGGCCGCAGGACCTGGAGCTCACCGCCAGGGTTTCAGTTTGACTGTTAAAAAGTGTTAAGATAATTAAAAAGGTATTTATTTAGAAGCAGGCTGGTTGGTCAGTTAGCTAACGCTAGCTTGCTATTCCACCAGGCTTCCATGCTACATAGCTAAATAAGCCGGACAGAGTTGTCCCTCATCTGGCGATAGAAACCCTGCTCTCCCCGTCCTGTTGGCTCAGAGCTCCACAGCCCTAGTCCACAGGTACAAATTAGTTTTGCACCAAATGTATCGCAGCAAGTGTTGCTAAAAGTCGAGGCGCAGATTCTCCACTTTGTGATGTGAGAGAGCGCATACAGAGACAGATTCGGGAGGTTGTAATCACTGAGTTGTGGTTGTCATGGAAAATGAACCTGAGTATAAAAAAAAAAAGGTACACGAGTAAATGTTGCATTACAAGTTTGCAGCTGTCATTGTGTTCATGCAAATATCAATCTACACATTTGTGAATATTTTTTCTACAAGTGCAAATTTCAATTTACAAGTTCAGATTTTTTTTACAAGCTCTCTTTTTCTTTTTGTAACTTCAAATTCAGATCACATGTGTGAATATTTTTTACAAGTGCAAATTTTTGTTTTACAAGTGCAAATTTAAATTTTACAAGTGCAAATTTTAACATACAAGTTCAAATTTTTTGTTATGCAAGTTCTCACATTGTATTCTACAAGCTCTCACGTTTTGCACCATATTTACCTTCATAAAAAACAGATAAAGATATAGAAAAGGCAGATACATTCTCAGAATACTTCTGCAATATATTTGTTGAAGAGCCGGACGGGCAGATACCTGACTTGCCAAGGTTGGAAGTTCAGCAAACAGAACATTTTAAAATAACAATTGAAGATACAAAATGGCTTTTACAGAAAATGTATGTATATAAATCCCCTGGACCGGATTTGATAAACCTTAGAATTTTGAAGGAACTGGCGATTGAGATTGCTGAACTGCTAACTGTACTATTTAACAAATCATTAGAGGATTCAGTTTTACCAAATGACTGGAAAGAAGCTCAAATTAGTGCAATTAAAAAAAAAGGAAACAAATCATGAAACATTTTAAACATGAAATTAATGTGTTTTATGAACAATATGTTGGGATGTGAATAAGTATTTTTGTTTTGTGTTGCTTGTGTCTGGAATAGAGGATTTTATATCCTGTACCAGAATTTTTTTCAATAAATTCAATAAATGAGAATCAAAAAAGAAAATAGTTTCTAAAGTCCTGTTGTGTCTAAATAACAGTTGAAGAGAAGGCGAATGTTCAGGCTCTGTGTTTTTATATCTGTCTGCAGCAGAGTTTTATCTCTGGGTGTTAACCTGCAGCTCAGTTTCTGTAAGTCATGTGACTTCTTGTAAATCAGCAGCTGCAGACGGAGTCCTGCATAGACTCACGTTATCTGCACTTGTTACGCCCCTGAAAAAGGGGAGAAATAATCACAAGAGTGATGCGCAGGTGTTTCCTCACTGAGAACTTTAGTGTAATCCCATTTTACAACAGTACCACATTTTACACAACAGATCTACAGGAAATGGTTTCAATACTATAACTAAATGTATCACAAATGTCAATAAAGTGCTTGAAGCACAATGAAACATTATACAGATAACACCTCAAAATAGATATTAAATGCATACATGTTAATTCACAACTGACACAAAATGGCGTCTACTCTTAGTATGGAGCTATTCTTCTCTGTATCAGAGCGGGGCTCCACACACACGCACGCACGCACATTACATTACATTCTGCAATCTTAGCTCTAACTTACTTAAAATTTCACTAACACACACCTTAAACACTATTGATATGTTAGAAAGTAGGAAGTTATTAAATGAACTCCGTTTTATCAATAACATACCTGAAAAAGGGGAGAAATAATCACAAGAGTGATGCGCAGGTGTTTCCTCACTGAGAACTTTAGTGTAATGAGGAAAAGACCGCGATTCCCCGAACTTGGGTGGAGACCAAAGCAATCGATCTCAGGCTCATAGATTAAGAGCATTTAGTAGATCACAGATTAACACTTCTACCCTTAAATTATGCACCACAAAAATAAAGTAATAGATTTACACATTCTTCTTACAATTTATATGCGTGACAGATTTTAAAACGATTATATGAACTTTATCACTCTCTGTGAACTATGTACTGAGTGCATGATCCTTTTAACATGAGCTATTTTAGAATCCTCACATGCTATAAACTTACTAATATCTTTAGTGTATAACAGGCTATGAGTATTTCCTTTACCCTGTCACACTCTCCCCGACAAAACAAATGTCGTCCCGACATTACCAACCTTGACTTAGTAAATAAGTCTCTTATGCACTGGACCTAGAAAATCCTCTTCTGTAAGATAGTACTTGAGCAGAGGTCAGAGGTCACAGTTCAAATATAACCGACAAGTTATATTCACAGTCCATATGTTGACCAGCTGCATCAACAGTCCATAAGCAGTCTCTTCTCATAATATTGAGCAACAGTCCATCGGTTTCAATGACATGTATGCATAGTCTGCAAATTGTCTCTTGCAACAGTCTGTGAAATCAGTCAGCAGTTCATAGTCAAACATGTCAACTCTGTAATCTCATGTTTACTGAAGTCCATACATGTAAGGTGGCTGAAGGTAATATTGCTGTGGTGATGGCAACCATGGAACCAGTCCTGGTGCAGGGTAAACAGGTAGCAACTGTGGTTGTGGCTGGATACTATAACAGGAAGGGATACCCAGCTGATCATAGGTGATACGTCTTGGAGGGTCTCTCTCTTTGTGGCAGCTGGTAGGCTAGTTCCTCAGGTTCAGCAGCAGCAGTCAGTGAAGGAAAGGCATTCGGTGGATGATCATCAGGTAGATTTTCAGCAGGCAAGTTCACCTCCTCAGCAGGCAGGTCTTTAACTGTTGTTGTCTCCTCCAGCTGCTTTTCAACAAGAGGCTGTGCCGGTAGCGTATCAGGAACTGGCACCAAAACTGCCTGTTTTACTGGTGGGGGCCTGTGTTCTGACTCTCTTGCTGGTTCAGCATACCTCTCCCTCGGGTACTGTAGGAGATGTGGGTACCGTGTGGGCTCATGATGAAGGTCGTATTCATCCTCGCTGTCTCCATCAGAATCCAGAGGCTGTGATGCAGGCTGAGGTCTCTTTTTTTTTCTTACTCTTGTCATCTTTAGTCATTTCTGGTTGTGTCTCAAAAGGTAAGTGGTCACAGGACATGAGCAGGTTTCTGTGCAGGACCCTGGAACGTCCCCTACCCTTTTCTGGTCTCACTTCATAAATCGGCAGGTTTGAACCCATTTGTCTCACTACTGTGTGAATTGTATCTTCCCAATAGTTACGGAGTTTGCCTGGTCCTCCTCTTGGTGTCAGGTTTTTAATCAGAACTCGCTCGCCAGGCTGTAGCACTGAACTCCTAACTTTAGTGTCATAGTACTTCTTACTTCTTTCAGCAGCTTTTTGAGCGTTTTCATTTGCAATGGTGTATGCTTCTTCCATCCCTTGTTTCCATTTCTCCACGTAGTCTCGTTGGTTACTGGAACCTGCCTCTGTGCACAATCCAAACAGCATATCAACTGGAAGCCTGGGTGATCTCCCAAACAGGAGATAAAATGGTGAATAGCCAGTCACTTATAAGAACGGGTGCAGTTGTAGGCGTAAACCAGTTTGTTCAGAGACTCCTTCCAATTTGACTTTTGTGTCTCAGTTAGTGTCTTTAGCATTTGCAACAAGGTTCTGTTCATACGTTCCACTTGACCGCTCCCCATTGGGTGATAGGGTGTCGTTCTGGACCCCGCCATGCCACTGAGTTTCTTTAACTGATGGAACAACTGGTTTTCGAATTCTCCCCCTGGTCATGGTGGATGCGGAGGGGAACCCAAACTTCAGGGCAAAGTCATTGAAGATGAGATTTGCAGCAGTTTTCCCTGACTTTGATGTGGTGGCGTGGGTTTGAGTGAAACGCGTAAAATGGTCAACAATCACGAGGATGTACTCATATCCCCCTTTGCATCTGTCAAGATGGAGGAAATCTATACATACTAGTTCAAATGGTTGTGTTGTCACAATGTTTGTCAGAGGAGCTCTTGTTTCATGGTCTGGCTTTTCTGCTTGACACAGCTACAAGTTTTTGTCACATAATGCTCAATGTCAGATTGCATATATGGCCAAAAAGAAGCGGTCACGTACTAGTGATACAGTGCGTTCAGTACCTTGGTGTCCCATGTTATTGTGCAACTCTTCCATCACTTTACTTTTGTACTGCTCTGGTAGCACTAACTGCTTACGGGGCTGTAGTGGTTCTGTACAGAATGCCATCACTGTCTATTGTCAATTTGTCCCATTCTCTGAATAGGCATTTTGTCTTTGGACTGAATTCCTTTTGCTCTTTAACGGGCGGTTTGGAACCAGACAGTTTGAAATCGAACACAGGACTGATGACTGGATCGGTTTCTTGTGCTTCTCTTATCCTATCTTTTGGAATCGAGCTGATTGCTGCAGTGGCTGTCTCACCTTCAGCTGATATTGACATAGATGCAGCTGAAAGTGACCAAGGTGCAAAAGACTCTTTCTTTACCTCAACTGCTTGTATCGTGGCAGCAATGGTGTCTGGTGGAAGCTCCTCAGAACATTCTCTCATCAGTGACTCTACGTCCAGTGGCATCCTCGACAAAGCATCTGCATCACTGTTCTCTCTGCCTGGCCTATACTTTATTGTAAAATGGAAATCAGCCAATTCTGCAACCCACCTGGAAGTGGTTGCGTTCAGTTTAGCAGTAGACAGAATGTAGCTGAGCGGGTTGTTATCACTGTACACAGTGAAGGTCGGAGCATAGTACAAATAATCACGGAACTTATCAGTGATTGCCCATTTTAGAGCTAGAAATTCTAGCTTGCCAGAGTGGTAGTGATAGTTCTTCTCAGCTGCTGTTAAGGTGCGAGAGCCATAAGCAATAACCCTAAGCTTCCCATCCTGCTTTTGATAAAGAACTGCTCCCAAGCCTTGGTGTGATGCATCAGTATGTACAACAAATGGCTGAGTGAAGTCAGGGAAACCTAAGACTGGTGGGTGAAGCAAACAGTCAATCAGCTGTTCAAGTGCCTGTTGATGGTGGTCAGTCCACAGGATTGGCTTATTTGAGGGCACCACATGACTTGCTTTCTTTGTTTTTGTTTTTCGTGGGTGGTCAGGTACTTTCTCTGAATCTGCTTTCAGGAGGTCATAGAGACAGCTGGCCTTCTTAGAGAAGTCTTTGATATACTGTCTGTAGTAAGTGAGTAAACCAAGCATTTTTCTGAGCTGGCCCACAGTCTCTGGCCTGATTACTTTCAATGCTCTTACTGCTTCAAAATCGGCTGGGTCAACTCTGCTGCCCTCTGCAGACACTATTCTGCCTAAGTAACGGACCTGGGGTTTAAAGAGATCACACTTGCTTGGCTTGAGTTTGATGCCATACTCTCTGAGACGCTGCAGAACTTTTCGCACATCATCCACATGGCTGTCAAAGGTTTTACTGAAAACTAGTGTGTCGTCCAGGTAAGGAATGCAGATATTATCCCGAGTCCTTCCAAACATTCCTCCATACAACGCTGAAAAGCTGCAGGAGCATTCATGAGGCCGAATGGCATACGTATCCATTCATAGAGTCCCCACGGGGTCACAAATGCTGTCAGTGGTCTGCTTTCTTCAGAGATGAACCCCTGGTGATACGCTTTTCCCTGATCTAAGAGGGAGAACCAGGAATTACCACCTAAACTGTCCATGATGTCTTGGACCCGAGGGATGGGCTGGCGGTCCGGATGTGTCTTTCTGTTCAGGTCTCTGTAATCTATACACAACCGGAGGGTTCCGTCCTTCTTCCTAACGCACACGACAGGTGAAGAGTATGAAGAGGTTGACTTACTAACCCAGCCCTGGGCTATGAGGTCATGAAGGTAACCTTTCATCTCCTGATACAGTGGCCTGGGCACTGACATGTATGTCGCGGTTGACTGGTTCAGAGTCCTTTAGAGAAATAGTCATTTTCAATCGTTCAATGCAACCAATGTCATTGTCTGATCTAGAAAAGGAGTGGCACTCCTCCCTGAGCATTTGCTTAACTACCTCTCTCTCCTCTTCGGATAGGTGACTTAAATATACTGGTGGATCCCACTGTTCAGTAGCGCTACATGGATTTTGAACGCTGGTGTGATTCACTGTGGCTGGAGTGACAGCTTTTTCAAAGACTTTGGCAGGTAACACAGTCATAATGGTTTGTACTGTACCGATTATTGTGCGTTCCAGCAGGGCAAATGTCGTTGGTCGGTGGGGTTAGAGACATCAAGCATGATAACTGGAAAAACACCTTTCCTGACTTTGACTAGTGTGTCAAAGAACTCAATTCCATCTGGCCACTGAGGGTTCAGGTCTGGCTGAAAAAGCATAGTCATGTCCTCTTTGAAAGGCTGGGAAACTACACGGCATTCAATCTGAATACTACTGTGTTTTGGTACAGCAACCTTCTCTTTCATGGTTTTCACCGCCGTATTCATCTGTCTGTTCTGCACTTACAGCCTGTATAAAAGCTCTCACCTTGTTTCTTTTAAGGCTTGGGAAAGCTTTTCTCACTGTACTGTACCGTTTAGTCTTTTCAGTCATCGTCAGGATATGCTCGATAACATTGAAACCTATGATGGGATGAGATAGGTGACAGCCTTTCATTACCAGCACTGGGATGATCAGTTCCTTTGTTTGGTCAGTTTCAGAGGCTAGCCGAAAAGTTGTTTCAATCCATCCCAGGTACGGCATTTCAGTCCCATTTGCTGCAGTCAATCTTAGATCATCAGGTGAGTCCAGGATTTCTGAAACATCCCTCAGCCTTGCGTTTGGGAGGGATTCCTCTTTCCATCGTTCATCAATGACCGACACCTGAGAGCCTGTATCCCATAGAGCTTGGAGGTGGCGGCGATTCAGATGACACTGACAAGGCACTGTCTGCCGACTAGCGAGGTGACCTTATGGGGGTGGCAAACTTGAGCTAGGGATGGTAAAGAGTGGGCATTTCCCTCTGTGCAGGAAAGCTTTTCACTGGTAGAGTCAGTTTTCAGGTGAGTGCATTTTTCCTTATGTCTAGTCCAATGTTGTTTCTGACATGCTTTTGAACAGTACAGTGTCTCCTTACATGATGAGCATTGTTTCAGGTTCTCAAATGAATCTTCTCTGGCACAATTTGCACATTTCTGGGACCTTTTGCTAGCTACGGTTAACACTCGTCCCTCAGCGGTAACCCTTTCCCGTTTAAAGGGGCCTCCCTTGATGGTCTGACTCCCCGGATTTTACATCCAGCTTGAAAATGTTCTCCGCTCCCACATCGGAAGCAGTGTGTGCAGCGTGCATCAGTGCTGGCCTGCTGGCAGACAAAACACCTCCTTGGAGCTTGAGCAGAACGGTTGGCATACAAGTTAGGTGCATATTGATGCTGTGGAGGGTCAGGTGCTTGGGGCTGACTGTAGTTGCTGTAATACTGCTGCTGGGAAACAGGTGGCTGGGGGTCCCTATCTGGTCTTCTAACAGGAGATGGGGCATAGGCATAAGGTGTTGACTGAAACATAGGCTGCTGTAATGTCTCCTTAATCTGAGCTATCTCTGCACTGAGACCCTTTAGAGAAGCTACACCTGTCTTGAGTTCAGCTAACTCTGTTAACAGTTCTGCAGGTATCTTAGCTTTGGCTTCCTTCACAGGACATTTTGCAGATGGCGTATCCTCTGACTGGACTACACTTACAGTTGTAGCAGGCTGTGGGGCATTAAACCTCTTTTTGTTTCGTCTTTCTACCTCATTAGCACAAGCTATGTTAAGCTTCTCTAGCAAAACCTCATCTGATGTTTCGCTATCTAGCAGGAGAGGCTGCATGTCTATCCTGATACTGTCACTCTGGAGCCCTGTAAGGACTGTGTGCAAACCCATGCGCTGGACTAGAGCAGGGTCATACTTCAGCCCTGATTCTGACTCCTGGGACGCAAACAGTACTTTCTGCCTCAAGTCTAAGACGCGCATCAGGAAGCTTTGAGGGGTCTCCTTGCTATGCTGTGCTTCTGAAGCTAGCTGTTTGTAAAGCTCTGTTGCGCTCTTTTCTTGGAAGTGGGAACGCAGGATGCATCTAAGTGTGGGCAGAGTTAGCTGGGGTTTACCTTCCAAGTAGCTGCGTGGCTGTGATCCTGGAGAAATAGCCCTGATTACTGCGTCTACTATTTCTACCTCAGGATAGCCTCTGTTAAGTCCATTTTCAATCTGATGGGCAAGACTGGAAAAAGACAGTTTATCTTTCTGGCCCGGTTCACCTATCTGACCAGAAATTTTAAACTCTTTGCGCCAGTATGGGCTGGGTTGTGCACTGGTGAGAGCTGCATGCTCCTCTGAAGATGGGCATGGGGTTGGGGCTGTCGCAGAGAATCCCTGACTTTGGCTGCACTGACTGCAGGACTCTGCTCAGTTCCCAGTTCTTGTTGTGGGGTCACAGTTCTTAGTTCCTCTATTATGTGATGTGTTCCGGCTGTTTCAATATCATGGTCAGTTTGCCCTGTTTGGTAATTTATGCCACTGATCATCTCTGTCATTTTGTCTTTAAGTAGCAACAATTCCGACATGCCGCCATCTTCTAACTCTGCAACTTCTTCTCTTTCAAGGAACATCATAATGTGAGTCATCACTGATATGCGGGATTTGTCTTTAACATCTCTTCTCTGTTCGCCTGATATGTCAAGGAAATCACATATCTCTAGTAACTTGTCTTTAGTCAGGGCGTGCAATTCTCCTACTACCTCTTCCTGTAGTTCTTCCAAGGCGGTTGTCATGTTGACAGGACAGGAGGCACTTTTACTGTGCAGGAGTTGACTCTGAATTAGATGGTCTTTACTGTCTCTGATGATCTCTTAACGGCCTCAGCTGACGCCAAGACTTAACCACCAACTTCCAGCTCTCCTCGAACAGCAACACTCGCCTCACTGCAGCTTGCCTGGGTTGTTATGTGGGGATTTAGCTGGTTCAGAATTCAGCGACCAGGATATGGAAACCGGACATCTGAACAGCAATCCCAGCGGTGCCTCCAAAATGTTACGCCCCTGAAAAAGGGGAGAAATAATCACAAGAGTGATGCGCAGGTGTTTCCTCACTGAGAACTTTAGTGTAATCCCATTTTACAACAGTACCACATTTTACACAACAGATCTACAGGAAATGGTTTCAATACTATAACTAAATGTATCACAAATGTCAATAAAGTGCTTGAAGCACAATGAAACATTATACAGATAACACCTCAAAATAGATATTAAATGCATACATGTTAATTCACAACTGACACAAAATGGCGTCTACTCTTAGTATGGAGCTATTCTTCTCTGTATCAGAGCGGGGCTCCGCTCACACACGCACGCACGCACATTACATTACATTCTGCAATCTTAGCTCTAACTTACTTAAAATTTCACTAACACACACCTTAAACACTATTGATATGTTAGAAAGTAGGAAGTTATTAAATGAACTCCGTTTTATCAATAACATACCTGAAAAAGGGGAGAAATAATCACAAGAGTGATGCGCAGGTGTTTCCTCACTGAGAACTTTAGTGTAATGAGGAAAAGACCGCGATTCCCCCGGAACTTGGGTGGAGACCAAAGCAATCGATCTCAGGCTCATAGATTAAGAGCATTTAGTAGATCACAGATTAACACTTCTACCCTTAAATTATGCACCACAAAATAAAGTAATAGATTTACACATTCTTCTTACAATTTATATGCGTGACAGATTTTAAAACGATTATATGAACTTTATCACTCTCTGTGAACTATGTACTGAGTGCATGATCCTTTTAACATGAGCTATTTTAGAATCCTCACATGCTATAAACTTACTAATATCTTTAGTGTATAACAGGCTATGAGTATTTCCTTTACCCTGTCACACACTCACATATCCCCAAACCCTCATTATAGCAATATCATTTATAAACCAATACAGGCTCATCTGATCCTATCTTAATTAAAAAATATGAAACAATATAATGCTGCAAACAGGTTAGCACTTATACTACAACAACTACACAGTGTCTCTGTGCTAAGCTAAGCTATCTGTGTCTCTGTGATAAGCTAAGCTATCTGTGTCTCTGTGATAAGCTAAGCTATCTGTGTCTCTGGGATAAGCTAAGCTATCTGTGTCTCTGGGATAAGCTAAGCTATCTGTGTCTCTGTGCTAAGCTAAGCTATCTGTGCAAGTGTTTCAGAGGCCTGGACTATGAAGCAAGATCAACATGTCCTGGATTTCTTTCAGTAATCCGGCTGCACTAACCCTAACAACTGCGCTCCTGGATAACCGGTGTCACGACACTGGTTATCAACTAGTTCAATCAACCCAGGTTTGTCCAATCTAGAGACGCGCGCGTTCACATAAAAGAGGCGGTGTTTGCGTACCACGACCAATCGTAAACATCTACCAGAGCCGCATGTTATATATAAGAGGAGCAAATTATAATTCTCCATAAATATGAAGGACACAGACTCGGTTTTCCAGGGAAAAATATATTATACTGTAATACAGTTTAAATCACAACTCTTATTAATATCACTTCCCCATCAGTCAGGACCAAGATCTGACCATAATTACACTTGTGCTTTCCATAAATTGTCACTGCTTTAGCCTGTTATTTCAGTTGCAACCCTGGCAGTGGGAAGCGATCGTGAGAGCAAATAAAAAATATAAAAACATAATTCAAACCGATGTAAAGACATTGGCGACACACGCTCAAGAAGCCGATATGTAATTCCCTCCCATTAAAATATATAGGCTATATTTCATAAAAATACCCATGTTAACGGGGTTGTTGGTCTCTAAATGTTTTAACTTTTATGAGCGCCCCCCCTCTCTCTCTCTCTCTCTCTCTCTCTCTCTCTCTCTCTCTCTCTGCACCGAGCTCCACCTGATCTTCTAAGAACGGTGACGCCGTTATCAATCGAGTATTGATTGGTCAGTAGGCGGGGCTTTTACACCGGTTGATCTCTGAGCTCCAACTTAACCTGCTCCCGACCAGTTTAGGTGTACAGCATGAGTTACTGTCATATAATATAAAATAAGTAGAGCAGTGTGATTGAGCTTAGTTTATTTTGTATACTTATTTATATTTTTGCTTTAAACCTCTATTGTTTGCTGTGGTTTCCATATATTGTTTGCTGGGATTTTCTTGTGTTTGCTGTGGTTTTACGTTATTATATGTTACTGTGGACTATTTATTTTTCCCTCTCTCACGAACTGCAAAAAACAAACACTAATTGACACACCTGTAGAACCCCGTTCATCAGCTCTGATTTGCCAGCTGATCAGACCACTCCCAATAAAAGGAAATTAGATCTCTTACCAGAAAGACGCGCTGGATGGATGGACGTGCTGTGTGCTGTACGGAGTAGCAGCGGATTGGATTGCTGAGCTTCTGTTCTCTCGGAGTCACTGCTGGCCGGATTTCCTGTGCCCTGCTGGATCCGATCCCTAGACTACTGAAGGGAAGTGGTACTTGTTATCCCGCACTGATGCATGTTTAGCTTGTTTTGGCATTTGAGCGCGAGCCGTTGTTAGTAGATGTCAATTTCTGTGAAGGTGCCCGATCCAGCAGCTGACGGCAGAGCAGCGGAGCCGCAATACTGTTGATTGGCCTACATGAAGTGTATAAAAGGAAAGTCGTCACTTTAATCACCTGACACTGTTTTAAAGTTGCCGGACAAGGATCGGGCTGCGATTGATTTTATAATTTCATTACTGACCGAAGCAGAGCGGCACCCCGGAATTCCTGGTCCCGAGACATTGGCCCTCATTTATCAACCTAACGTAGAAACAAGCGCAGATATGACCGCAGAAATCATCTTACGACAGGCTTCACGTGGGATTCATGAAAAGTTCGTATCACACCAATCCGAGCGTAAGAATGGTCGTACATTGATAAATGCGGCGGCTGGAAACGATCGTCATTTAAATATCACGCCCTAATATATTCTGGGTTTTGAGGCCTCGCCCCTACAATTTACGACATGGCGAGATGTAATCCGGCTGAGAAGCGGCACTTTTCCGAGGTGGAGATTGAAACCCTGATATCTCCGGTACATTTGCACTAACGTGTGTACTTTTTGGCAGCCTGGAAACTGGTATTAAAGGCTGTAGAAAGAATGCAGGATGGAAAGAGATCAGTGATGCGGTCAACAGTGTTGCCGTAGTAAATCGGACTCCAGCTGAAGTTTAGCCTATTTAATTTATACATCCTTAACACATTTTCTATATTCCTAATAGTAATATACAGGCTTCTACTGCAATCTATTAGGCCTACATGTAGGTGTACCTTTAATTAAATAAACACACGGTAGCGGAGTTTATGCAGTGTCTTTTATTTTACTCGTGTTCGTCGGAACGAGGCAACAGCTGAGGGAGAGTGCGTGTCCTCCGCTCCCCCCATGCTGGACCCTGTCTCCTGACAGCAGAGGGGCTGGAAAAACAAGCCAAAATAACTTGGTCAATGGCAGAAATAAATCATTCACTTGAAAGAGAAACAAAAACCTGAAGAATAAATAAATGTTTCCTGTATTGAATATCATTGCCAAACATAACACTATAGGCTACCTTTTAAAAGTGAGGAATAATATCCTGTCTCCTTCGTATAGCCCTCAGTTGGTGGCTGTTCTGGACACTGCTCTCTGGGCATCGGGTCATCTGGCTCCACATTTATTTTTACCGTGTTTTCCTGTGCGATGTTGTGCAGAACCCCCCAGGCTAAAACAATGTTGCAGACCGGCGCATAGAGGTCTTCTAAAAGAGCCAGATCTGCCATGGCTGATAAGTGATCAACTGATGACTTCTCCTTCTCCTGTTAAACTGATTATATTCTGCACCGCAAGGCCACGCTGACTCAGAAACTTGCGTAGACGAGTTCAGACCAGACGTAAGATTTGATCGCAGCCTACGCTCACGTCCAAATTGATAAATGCCGAGCTTTGCGTAGGAATCGGCGTACGCCCGTCGTACGCCTGTTTTAGGTCGTACGCACGTTTCATAAATGAGGGCCATACTGTGCCGGCGGCAGAGGAAAACCCGGAGCTAATTAATTAAATGTCCTTAGTTTTCGTCTTTGTCAATGTCTTTCACAGAGCAAATAACATATCTTTCAGAGTTGACATTTCCGACCTGTTTAATTCAGTCTATGCCGTAGACATGTATAGTTTCCAACTGGGAACCCAGAAATTCCGACATTCCACGTCAAATTGAACACAACATGTCCGTATCCCTCACCTGGCATCATAGCGGTACCAAAAGTCTGAAGAAAGCGGCAGAGTCCTATCTGATTATGACTGGGTCAGATAAAAGCAAGTGCCTCGCAGTGGAAGGTGGTAAAATAAGTGGACAATTAAGGGAAAAATCCCACGAATTTGAAAGTACATTTGAGAAGCGCGCACAAGGAGGCTAACCTAGCTTACCTTAACAAGCAGTGACCAGGCAAGGAGAAGGCAAAGCCCCCTTCCCCCGAAACCGAAGCTAATATAACCCCGGTACAGGGCATGGATGTATGGGGCCAGGACCAGACAGCATGACGGAGACAACCGCAGGACAGAGAACACTGCAGGAGGGCTTTCACCGGCGACCCGATAGCTGCTGGTTAGTAAATACCAGAGATGGGAGTAAGTCACACATGGGCAAGTCTCGAGCAAGTCTCAAGTCTTAACCTGCAAGTCAAAGTCATTTTTTGTGACAATCAAGCAAGTCACAAGTCAAGTCATACAAAAGTTTCCATTTTTAAACAAGCAAAATACAGTGATTATGAACTGCTGGAGTTTTATTTGCATTTTTTACTCAAAAGACATTGCGTCCACATACATTGAAGAGTTTAAATTAACACAGATAAAAAAAAAAAATCACAGCCTAAAACTGATATTAGGCCAACAATAAATCAACATTGTTCAATATGCCTCAAACATGACATTAAATCATGAAATTCCTTCAAACAATTAAAGTATAATGGTTCCTAAGTCAAATAATATTCTTCAAACATGCCTCACTTTTATGAGACAGAAACACATCCTTTAACCTTTCCTTCTCTTAAAGAACAAAACATATTCTTTAGGAGGAGCTGAATCCCACCACCTTTGCTTATCACATGGAATGGAAAGTATATGTTGATATTTGACAGTGTATTTGTGAGTGAATGTGTGCGTGTTTGAGAAAGCGAGTGAAAAGTTATTAATATTGGTGAGTGAATGTGTGTGAGAGTGCAGAGTGAGTTGTATGTGTGCCTAGCTTTATTCACATACTTATGAGAGAGAGAGAGATTGAGAGATTGATTGATTTGTGTGTGTGCCTAGTTTTATTCGCTCAACAAAGAGGGGAGGGTGTGCTTATTCATGGCCAAAAACTGAAGGGACTTCACAAATGTCCAAATAGTGGTTCAGCTGAATATGGGGACTGGAACCCGAATCTCTCCCGATTTGAAGTGTCTGATGAAATTCGACGTCGGAAATAAGTACTGCAGACCTTGCAAACTGCCATATGTTTTCTCTTTGCCTGGTCAGATGTGTAATCCTTATAGCCAAACTTTATTTTCTGTGCAGAGGGACATAGGCGCCGATTTATGTTTTCCTCTGTGGGTGCTCACACGCGCACGCCCTTTACAAAAAAAGTGTTTGCATTTCAGAACCTTAGGAAACGGACAGCGGCCGACACGAACACACACGCCATAATAAAGCCAGGACAGCGCCACTTCTCACAAATACAGATAGGATTGGAGATGAAAAGTTTAACTGTTACGTCACCGTTATCAGCTTCGTGGGAAATTAAGAATCAATGCCAACGACATAACCAATCACAACTGCAGTGTTTAATTTTAGATTCACGTAAAAATAAACTGGCAGTCTGGCACTCGTGGGCGGTCAGTATTTTCCGTGGGTGCTCCGGAGCTCGAGCACCCACGGTATCGGCGCCCATGAGAGGGATCCATGACGTTAAGTTAGCCTACTACGCGCGCCGCGTCACCATATCAACGGTTCCTGCGCATGCAGTAGCACTAAAATCGTAAAATTAACTCCTCCTCAATATCAGAAGAGAAAAATATATTTATTAAACAGAAAATCAAGTCATTTCAAGTCATTTGACTCAAGTCTAAGTCAAGTCTCAAGTCATGAATATCAAGTCAAAGTCAAGTCGAGTCTTTTATGAATGTTAATCAAGCAAGTCTCAAGTCCTAAAATTTGCGACTCGAGTCAAGTCATGTGACTCGAGTCCCCCATGTCTGGTAAATACGCATAAACACTAAAAGCGTGAGGAAGCGTGGGTTAATATGTGTGCGTTGATACTGGGATGTCTAACTACACAACTGTGGGAGTCGACTGACTTCAAAAACTTCGCCACTTTACTCAAACCAAAGTTCAAAACACCTGTTTATGTCTTCTTTAGTCTGTTGACTATTTAGGTTTTTTTCTGACACAGTTACTAGCACATTTTGCACTTACTGCTGCGTCTTGTGTAGACTATTTACATACAGTATCTCACAAAAATGTTTTTTACATTTTAGTAAAAATTTCATTATATCTTTTAATGGGACAACACTGAAGAATTACACTTGCTACAATAAAGTATTAAGTGTGCAGCTTGTATAACAGTGTAAATGCACTGTCCCCTCAAAATAACTCAACACACAGCCATTAATGTCCAGAGTTGTCAAGTAACGAAGTACAAATACTTCGTTACCTTACTTAAGTAGAATTTTTGGGTATCTATACTTTACTGGAGTAATTATTTTACAGCATACTTTTTACTTCTACTCCTTACATTTTCACGCAATTATCTGTACTTTCTACTTCTTACATTTTAAAAATAGCGTCGTTACTCCTGTTTCAGTTCGGCTTTTTTTCATTCGTTCAACCACACACACACACACACACACACACAAAAAACAATCCAGATAAATCGCGCCATCCGGATAGAGTGAATTTGATTGTGGTTGGATGAGAAATATAAACAGCTACCATTCCGACACCCTATTGGTTTGTACGAGATCCATTGCACATGACACAAATCACGTCACACTCCAGCAAGGAAATAACAGACGTATGTAGCCTATTCTGTATTCTTATATACTGTCTATGAGCCTAGTACAAAGACGTCCGTGGCAGAGACTCAAGAGGACTCGAGCGAAATGTCCCAACCAAGCACCAGCGAGGAGGTTGGTAGCCAGGAAGACCAGCCAACTCTTCTACATCCCTGGCCGTACCTGGAAGAATTTTTTGAAATGGTTGGATGCAAAAACTCCTTTCGAATGCGCTGCAAGCTCTGCGCACCCAAGTACCACGAGCTAATGGCTTTCAAAAACTCACCCTCTAATTTGAAAAAGCATATTGAGGTAAGCTGAAAGTCTGTCAATATCAGTTGATTATTGACATGATATTGTAGTAACCTAGTAACGTACTAATGGTAAATTTGCAATGTTTGCTATGGCTAGGTACATGCTATGACATGCTAGGGTTTGCTTGCTAGCAGTATGCTATGATTCAACGTTGTAAGTTCATTTGGGCTCTGTTTGAGATCTGAAATTCGACTTTAGCCAAATGTTATCTGAGTTTATTGCTAAGTTAATTGTGCAAAGCTATAGTCTACAGCTGGTTGATAAAGCATGTGGATGTTAGGCATGATGATCCTGTCTGTGTATGAGTGTGCACGCCTGTGTGGGGCAGGCCCTATGGGTCCTTGTAAAGAGGTAATAAGCCCAACTATCAGCCAAATGCAGTTAAAAATGAATTTAGTTGGACTATCTCATTAATAATGCTATTTTCAGTCATGCCAGCAGCTGCTAAAACAGCTTTAAGTGACAACATTCTGGTCTGCTCAACATAATTGCATAGACCAGTGAAACTGCTCCCTAACTTGTAGTCTGACCTTCATTCATGATACAGTGGCATTTGATACAGCGGAAGTCCTAGATAGTCTGAGCTTGTGGTTTGAGAGAAATAATATGAATCTCAATCTGTGCCTGTGCATCCATTTTCTCCACAGAAGAAACACCCCACTCGTCTAGAGAGGTACACACAACTTTCTTCAGCAGTCCTCAAAAGGAAGTCATCCAGTGAAGGTTCTTTGAACCCACCTTCTAAACAAACCAAGCTGTGGGAGACTTGAAGAGTGTCCCAGGCAAGTTTGGATAATAATCCTCAAATTCATTGTCCAAGGCTTGCACCCACCACACATTGTTCAGCAACAGGGCTTCATCGATCTTGTGCAACATCTTCAGCCAAATACAAATGTCATGACGCGCAATACTGTTGTAAACAAAGTCAAAACTGCCTCTGTTGAAATGAGAAGAAAACTGAAAGCTGTCCTTAGTGAAATTGAGTTCATAGCAACAACAACAGATTGCTGGACGGCACACCGTCGCAGTTTCATTGGTGTCACTGCGCACTGGTTTAACCCCCAGACCTTGCAGCGATCCTGTGCTGCCCTGGCATGCAAGCAACTTAAAGGACCACATACCTTTTCTGCCCTGGCTGGTGCCCTAAATGATATTCACACAGAATTCAATATCAGAGAGATCATTCGCACTACAACTGACAACGGATCAAACTTCCTGAAAGCCTTCAGAGTTTATGGGATAACTGACGAGAACAACAATCCTGAACCTGTAGGAGAGGGTGATGGAGAAGAGGATGATGGTGGCCAAAACGATGATTACGATGAAGAAGAGGAAAGCACTGAGGGTGTTGAATTCGTTGATGCTGGAGCCCTGTTGGAAGAAGATGACTATTTGGAATACCAGCTACCCAAGCACCATCGCTGCGCCTGCCACCTCCTCAATTTAGTGTCCACAGTTGATGCTTCAAAAGCAGAGGTCAACCCACTGTACAAGCGCGTGTCAAGGTCCACATTTGCCAAATGCTCTAGCTTGTGGAACAAAAGTTCAAGATCAACCACCGCATCTGAAGTAATTGAGGACCACTGCAAACTCCAACTCGTGAGGCCTGTTGCTACAAGGTGGAATTCACTCTTCTCAGCCGTAGAAAGAATAGTGAGAATAACAAGAGAACAAGGTGAAGGAGCCCTTGCAGCTGTGTGCAGTGAACTAGATACACCTAAGTAAGTGCTTGTTTTTCTGCCTTTCAGTTAATGAAGTGATTAACAATAGATTAAGTCAGTTTTATACTTTGAGTACTGTAGAACACATGTATGCACTATGCCAATATGCAGACCCCATATTTACTATGGATGTGATTTGTAGCAACACAACTATATTTCTAAAAGTCTCAGATGACAATATTTTTCCCTTTTTAACTATCAGTTCCTCCAGTTGAAGGTGCTACATCAAGTAGGCTAAATGTTCTATGTTGTGTTTTTCTTTTTTTCTTTACTCCTGTGGAACTTGGATTTCTTGCAGAATATGCGAAGACAATGAGCCCAGTTGCAAAGGCACTTGATGTTCTTCAGGGAGAAACCAGTGTGCAGATGGGATGGTTGGTCCCCACCATAACTCTCCTAAGGACCAAGCTCCAGCACCTTCACGTCACCTCCAAGTTCTGTGAGCCTTTGATTGCTGCACTTCTTTCAGGCCTTGAAAAACGCTTCGGAGGGATGATTGCAGATCCAGAGCTGATAGCTGCAACCATTCTAGTTCCCAAATTTAAGACCTGCTGGACAATTGAAGAAAATATCATCAAACTTGGAAAGTGTCTCACTTCTCAACTTCCCTTAATTTGTGTAATTTCTATGGAGACAGTGAAATGAGTTTGAAATAACATTTAATGACAAATACACACACACACACTCTCACTCCAATACACTATAACAATACTGTCATATGGTCTAAATTGTCCTGATTTTTGTTTTTGATTCTATAGGCCTTGACTATATCAGAAGCCACTTGGACTGTCAGGCTGAGAATCACAACAGTGAGGGCTCCCAATCATCTGAGGAAGAGGACTTCTTTTCCTCCTTGAAGAAGACCGGCCCTCTTGAAACAACCCAGCAATTGGATGCATACCTGGGGTGCCCAGGAGACACAGTAGAGGTATTGAAGTCCTTCCCAGCTGTGTGCCGGCTATCACTTAAGCTTAACACGGCACTCCCTGCCTCAGCAGCCTGTGAAAGACTGTTTAGTGTCGCAGGACTGATCTTCAGGCCAAGAAGAGCATGCATTGGCTCAAAGAACTTTGAGAACCAGCTGCTTTTGCGGCTAAACAAAGCCTATTGGTATCTCTTTGTTGCATGTTCTCTACTTTGATGATGTACTGAACTGATGTAGATACTGATGTAGATTATACAGTTGTTGTACATACAACAGGATTGAGTCCAAAGTGTTTGTTACATCTTCTAGTTAAATTTGACATTGTTGCCATTAGCTATAGATTTGACTGAAGTACATACCAGGAAGGTATCAATCAGGAAGGTATCAAGCAGGATTACAAGTTATTTTTTGATGAATCACTTTGATTAATCATTCAATTTGACAGCACTTATGTATACTGTATATACACAACCATACAAGGGTAACTGTTACTAAGCCTGCCCTGGGTACACCAATTTTCTTGTCCAGTTTTGTTATCTTACATCCGTTGCCCTCACAGATTCCTGCAGCTAATCTTGGATGTACATTTACATTCAAATAAATGCTTTTGAAGTTGAAAGAAATTGAAATTTTGTCTTTTTGCACCATTACAATACTTATAGGCAACTATCAACATATCTTCCGCTCAATGAAACGCATGTTACTGCTCAGTAGTACACATATATGGTTCTTTAATGTATTTGCATTGTACTGAAATGCTTTCATTTTCAATGGGCATAAATGTGGATGAAACGGGTGCATCCCAAATTTTTCAACATTAAAATTTTAATATGACATGATGTTTTTATTAAAAAAAAAATTTCAAAATATGTTTTTTGGAGAGGTGGGGTAGTGCATTATTAGGCCCCTGTGGCGAGGCCTAAGCTTTTGTCCTTAATGACATTTTTTTTCCCCTTACATTACTTTTACTTTTATACTTTAAGTAGTTTTGAAACCAGTACTTTTACACTTTTACTTAAGTAAAAAGCTTGAGTTGATACTTCAACTTTTACAAAAGTCTTTTTAAACCCTAGTATCTATACTTCTACTTGAGTAATGAATGTGAAAACTTTTGACACCTCTGTGTGTGAGAGCGTTTCAGTATTGTGCGTGAGAGGGTTTTAGTAGTGTTTATAAGAGCGTTTCACTTGTATGTGTGAGAGCGTTGCGTTTCACTTGTATGTGTGAGAGCGTTTCAGTAGTGTATATAAGAGCGTTTCACTTATGTGTGAGAGCCTTGCGTTTCACTTGTATGTGTGAGAGCCTTTCAGTATTGCGCGTGAGAGGGTTTCAGTAGTGTTTATGAGAGCGTTTCACTTGTCTGTGTGAGAGCGTTGCGTTTCCCTTGTATGTGTGAGAGCGTTTCAGTAGTGTATATAAGAGCATTTCACTTGTATGTGTGAGAGCGTTGCGTTTCACTTGTATGTGTGAGAGCGTTTCAGTAGTGTGTGCGAGAGGTAATTCTGAATAATGTCCCTGACGGCCCCTCATACAACAAATGAACAGTCATGTGATATTCCACTGGAGCATCATTCACATTTCCTTGTGGCCACCATAAGAAGCGCAGGAAGTCTGTGTCACCTTCAGTTACCTTGACTTGGTGTATACTCTCTTTGATAGTTCGGCTCTCTTTTGAACTTCCTTTTCAGCTTCAGCAGGCACTGTTCTGCAACAACGCGGTTGTTGGGCATTAAAGCGCCCATATTATGCTCATTTTCAGGTTCATAACTGTATTTTAAGGTTGTACCAGAATAGGTTTACATGGTTTCATTTTCAAAAAACACCATATTTTTGTTGTACTGCACAGCTCTCTCTCACTGCTGCAGATCCTCTTTTCACCTGGTTTCTGTTTTAGCTACAGAGTGAGACCTCTTTTCTTCTTCTTATTCTGTACTATCTTTGATTGCACTCGCACATGCTCAGTAGCTCAGATGTAGAACATGTCAGCTAGCTTACTCTAGAGACAGTAAAAGAAAGCCTGTTTCTCCAACTTTGGTCAGTTACAAGGCAGGATTAGCTGGGAGACTTCTAAATGAGGGCGCATATGTAAGTAGTTCTTTTGTAGATTATGGTGAACTTGTGTGTGTTGTAGCAGTGCTTTGCTATTGAGAACGACGTAGCATGCTAGCGTTAGCGTTAGCATGCTAACGCTAACGCTACGAGCTAACGGTTGCGGTTAGCCAGCTCATTTCGGACTGTGACGTCACATTCCGAGCCGATTTTGAACAGCTCACTAGGAGACTGAAGGCAGGACACATTCAGAAACCGTATCTCACTCAAAACAGCATGGATGGATTTTTTTCAAAGTTTGTATGTGTGTGGAAGCACCAGAGACACAAAAGAACACCCCAAATCCCAGAAAAAGTGTTTTTTTCATAATATGGGCACTTTAATTGTGATATTATCTGCTTTGAAAGGTAAGTTAATGCAGTAGTGACCTTCTTTCACCTTTACAGATTCATTAACAATGTCCAGGAATTTCTTGTCGTTCACTGACATTTCACTTTTTTCTTCATAGGCTTTCTCGTTGAAGTCTGTGTTGTAGTGACTCACCAGAAGTTCTTGCAGGTTGACCAAGGAGATTCTATTTGCAGTCACTGTGGCCATTTCCACACCTTTGCTGCTAACTCCCAATGGACCGTTGATTACCCAACCTAACAATGTTCTTACAGCATAAGGTCCATCTTCTTGTGAGTTGATTACCTGCCAAGGTTCCATAACATTTGCTGCATTCATTCCTATGAGCAAGTCAATGTCAGTCTATTTGAGGTAACTGGACCTCATTAAGGTAAGGCCATTGCTTTAAATCTTCTTGTGTTGGGATGTTCTTTTGTTACAGGCATATATTTCTGTGTGTAGACATCAGGTAAAGGAATGAATTTCTTGCCCTTAAGTTCACTGACTTCTAAACCAGATACTAACACACTTTTTATGGGCGTCTCTTGTGCCATTGTTCTCAGTAGTATTGTCATTTGTTGCCCCTCTAGACACAGCTTCTGCACCAAAGTCTTTGTGCAGAATGTTGCTGAACTGCCAGGATCCAGAAGAGCATAAGTTTGAACGATTTTGTTACTTTTGGCAGCCTTAACTCGCACAGGAAGGATTGACAGTGCACATTTACTGTTCCCGGCCCCTGTATGTCCACAAGCATTTGATGACACCTCGCTGATGTGTTTCTGTGACTGCTCTGATGACCTTGAGGCGTGACCTTTAGCCCCAAAGTTGATGTGAAGCACATTGGGATGTTTTTGATTGCAGATGTTACATGTAAAACGGTCTTTGCAGTCTTTGCTCATGTGCCCTTTACACAAACAACCAAAGCAGAGTCCTTTTTCCTATAAAAGGTTTAACTTTTCCCTGTGTGCTTTCTTCTTAAAGTGAGAGCAGTCCTCCAGACAATGAGCACCATCACAGCAGAGGCATGGAGTTTTCACATCACTATTCCTGCTTGGAGCAGCAGGGTAGTTACATTTGTAGCATAGGTAGACTTGGTTCTACAAAGGGTCTTACTTGCATTGGGCCTTTTACTTCTGCTTGCAACTGGTTCTTGTATATCTCCAAATATTGGGTTGGAACATATCTTGGCCTCTTTCTCAATAAACTGTACAAGGTCTGTAAATGTAATCCTGCTGTTGTCTTCCAGTTTATTTTGAGCGTTAGTCCGCGATCTATCCCTCAGCTTGTAGGGTAATTTCATAACAATGGCTTTCAAGGTAGAGGCTACGTACAATTCCTCCATGTAGTTCATCTTTGCCATAGCATTACAGCATCCTTTGAGGTACAGGGAATACTCATTCAGTGCTTTAGGATCTTCAGGTTTTATATTTGGCCAATTGAGAACCTTTTCAATATAGGCAGTGAAGATTTTATACTCATTGCCAAACTGTTCAACCAACAAGTGCTTTGCCCTGAGATAACCCTGATCTCCATCCATATGCTGGCAACTCCTTACTAGATCTCTGGCTTGCCCGCTTGTAAATTGCTCAAGGTAAAACAACCTATCTAGTCCACTGTCGGTTTTCATCTCAATGTTCTGTTCAAAAGATGCCATAAATGACTTAAACTGTAAAATGTCCCCATCAAATAAGGTAACAGTTTTAGGTGGCAATAATGTCAATTGCTGCTGTTTGAGAAGCATAGATGTAATTTCATTTTGTCTGTTTAAGACAGCAATGAGACTATTGGAAGCTTCACTGCCCTCTAATGGTCTGCGCTGCACAAGCTCCTGTTCTGGATCTGGTATGTCTGCCTGTGATCGAACAGGAACATTATCCCTCAGCTGTCTATATTCTGTACTGAGCTCCCGTCTGTCGGATTGATCATGGGATTTCTCATTATCACTAGCACCCTCTCAAGCCACACCCTCTACCTGCAGAGATTATGCCTGCCCTTGTGCTGCCCCCATACCTTCCTGGGTCTCCTGTAATAACCAGTGTCCTCTCTGGTCACCGTGGGAACTTTCCTGTTGGTATGGTAGTCGATACAATGGCAGGTGCTGTAGATGCTGTACCCCATCCTTTGGGCGCACACTCCTTTCTCCATGAACATTGGTTGTTGGAGCCCTAGTTGGAGCCCTTGTTGGAGCCCTTGTTTTTAGAGTTTCCATGTTGGCGAGTTCCAAGTTCCTCTCCTGAAATTAGGCATTCATGCCATCGACTGGAGTGGAATAAACTTGTTCTTCCACACCATCCAACACTGCTAACTTTGCAACTGCAGTGGACAACTCCGCTGCGAAGTTAAGAGTCTCCTTTTGCCTCCTTATTTCCTCTCTTTCTTTAGCCAAGCGTTCTTCCTTTTCTTCCAAAGCATGCCTTTCCTTCAAAGCAGCGGCCTTAGCTAAAAGCACTGCCTTCTCAGCTTGTGCCACCAGACGAGCAGATACTGAGCTTTCATACGAACTTCTACGTGAACTCTGACTTACTAAAGAGATGCTGTCTTTGGGACTAATGTCATCTCTTATTTCCAGCAGTGGTTGAACAGGACAAGATTGAACCCACTCATCAGCCTTAATCTTAAACTCATTAATGTTTATCAACTTTGGCTCATACCACTGTTCTGTGTCTGCAGCACACTCATCCTTTGGCAATAACTGTTGGTATCGTTTATGTAAGTCTTTAAATTCTTCTAACATTTCAGTATATTTCTGAACATTCTCCTTCACTTTCTCCAGATTGACTGGATCAGACATAAGTCCAATTGTTTGGTTCATTTTACGAGTCAATGCAGCACACTTAATCTTTCTGGCAAGTCTTGCTTCTTTCTTCGTCCTTTCTAACTCCAGCAATTCTTCCTTCTTTCCTTCCTCAACAGCTCCCACATCAGTGACACTGACGTCCATATTGCTTGAGGCTCTTTTTTCCATGTGGCAGACTCAAAAGTCCTTTTTTCTTCCAAAAATATAACTCAGTCTTCATCCCAATGAAATCGTCTAGTTACACAGAGCAAGATTGCTGTAAAATTGTTGTTTCACATTCCCATTCCATTTAGATTCACTTGGATTCACTTCGGCCTTCAAACAATCCAAGATGCCTGGCTCTGGTAGTCCTTTGTTCAAAGTATCCAACATGGCCTTGATGCAAGCATATCCATCCAGAGGAATGTTTTGACTAATTGTAGAAGCTTTTTCCTGTTGGCCCTTTGCTCCCTGGTTTGCTGCTACTTGTGGCTGAGCTGGATATATCTTGACGCGTGCAGTTGTAAAAATGAGGAGTAGAACTTGACAATACTCCTACAATAATGATGACTTCAAACTACACCAAGTCATGTTACAATGTCATTGGTGAATCGACAGGATGAGGGTGCATGTGGTGTTGCGAGACAATGCAAGGCAGATGGTCGAAGCACTGAATGACACCAACTTGGCTAGTTTGCCTTGCATGGCGCGGTGTTTGGTGTTTTTTTTCCCCCAATGGCGCCTTCCAGGCAGCGCGGAAATGGTTATGTTTAGGGTTAAGGTTAGGGTTAGCTGCCTGGAAGGTAGTGAAAAAAAGTCTGCTGTTACAACGCAGCATCATTGACATGGTGAAAACTGGGAGGAAAATTGTTGGACATTTTTAACACTCACCACAGGCCTACTCGCGATTTCATGATATCCAGGAACAGCTTGGCCAACCAAGGAAATGCCTGCAGCAAATGTCATCACAAGATGGAACAGTACTTTCGATATGCTAGATATGCTTTTACAGGAAAACCTGAGCTATTACAATATCTGTGCTGCAGTGAGGTCACTTGAATGTAAAAAAAGGTTGTATGACCATAAAGACAAGTAAATAAATAAAACGGAACATGAATCCCACAGATATGTATTGATATGACAGAGAGCAATAAACATTATAACTTGTAGAAGATAAACTATACAAGAGCAATTAAGGCAAAGTTATGAGATAGTGGCAAGCTAAAGTGACGTATAATAAATAACATGGAGTCATGTCGACAGTGTACACCAGAATAATATATACTGCGATTAAGTAATGATACTTATTGTTGTCTGTACTAATATAACAAAACAGAAAAATAATATAGTGTATGTGATGCAGTATGGAGAGCAACTGAGTCCCATATGACCCCTATAGACTTTTAGTGTAGCTGTTGATGATGTTCACTACAAACTAAACTTTCAAATGGTTGTAGTCTGTAACCAGCCGTACAGTAGGTAGATCTGGACCAGATGGTTGTAGTCTGTAGCCAGCCATACAGTAGGTAGATCTGGACCAGATGGTTGTAGTCTGTAGCCAGCTGTACAGTAGGTAGATCTGGACCAGATGGTTGTAGTCTGTAGCCAGCTGTACAGTAGGTTGATCTGGACCAGATGGTTGTAGTCTGTAGCCAGCCATACAGTAGGTAAATCTGGAGCAGATGGTTGTAGTCTGTAGCCAGCCATACAGTAGGTAGATCTGGACCAGATGGTTGTAGTCTGTAGTCAGCCATAAAGTAGGTAGATCTGGACCAGATGGTTGTAGTCTGTAGCCAGCCATACAGTAGGTAGATGTGGACCAGATGGTTGTAGTCTGTAGCCAGCCATACAGTAGGTAGATGTGGACCAGATGGTTGTAGTCTGTAGCCAGCCGTACAGTAGGTAGATGTGGACCAGATGGTTGTAGTCTGTAGCCAGCCGTACAGTAGGTAGATGTGGACCAGATGGTTGTAGTCTGTAGCCAGCTGTACAGTAGGTAGATCTGGACCAGATGGTTGTAGTCTGTAGCCAGTCATACAGTAGGTAGATCTGGACCAGATGGTTGTAGTCTGTAGCCAGCTGTACAGTAGGTAGATCTGGACCAGATGGTTGTAGTCTGTAGCCAGCTGTACAGTAGGTAGATCTGGAGCAGCAGGGTGACTTCTAGCTTCCATGGGTTGGTGATAAGACACTGTGCTGCTATGATGCAGCAGCTCAACCGCAGTCGAGCCCTTCAGCCCCACCTGGAAGAAAAAAAAAGTAAAATAACATACTTGTTTTTTCTGTTCAGTTTGCTTTGTATTCATTAAAAAATAACTGCTATTTAAGGAGCAAATAAGAAAGCACTATAGTGGTGAAATTGTACTTAACGTTACAACTTTTTTTCAGACTTATATGAATTCATCATTTTCAGACTAATGTTATATGAAGGAACGAAGACAAAATTCTGAACACTCAACAGTGATGCAGAAACTGACACCAACAATCCAGTTTCTGGTGTTCTTTCAGTTATATTACAGTTTAGTTTTTACTACTGGCTCTAACATGAAATTAGCCAAAACACAGGAACATGTGGGGTCATCACATATACACATACTGTGTTGTTCAATCTAGAAAACTCTATAAACTCTATAAAGAAAATCTAATTGTTTATGGACATCAAGCTAGGCTATATGCTAGCGCCATATGCTACGTGCTTAATTTATGTTACTCACCGTCGTAGTCATGGATCTAACTTGATATGTCCCACTTCAAAGTTTTCTCCCGTTTCATGATGGGTGAAGGTGAAAGTGCGTCGACCATTCTGTGCACATTGTTGATATATACTAATAATAAAGCAATGGATGTAGGGAGTAAATAAACCTGGTTAAAGTGCAGCCGCCCGCAACAGACGTTCAACATAAAGCGAACGCACCCTCAATAGTTCAGGGATCATTATCAAGACCCAGACTCAACGGGAACCTTTGGAAAGGGAAGAAACTAACATTTATTCTCTCATCTTAGTTACAAGGTTTTCATCAGTTGGTATTATTCTTAGAATAACATTCAACCAACCCAGTCTCACGTCAGTTAATGATGGCATTACGAAATTAAATCTATTAGAACGTGATACCATTACGTAATTGTGAAGATTTACGTGTTGGGGTCACGTTTTTTATACTAATGTATTTCAATGAGAAGCATCTTACGTAATCACAGCACGAAACTTTCTGCCACTCGGCTGCAGCAGAGAAGCTGGATACAGCTTTGATATTATTGGTATTTTTAGCCCAATAATCGCTGTTTAAATCAACATTTATTCACCAGATCTTATCACGGTTTATATGTATTTCTTTTAATGTTATTATTTCGGTCTATTTCGGCCAGGGAGGCTGGATTGCTTTGTTGTTTATTGATATTTTTAAAACTATACGCTACATCTTTCAACATGTATTTAGCTGTTATCATGCTATGCATTTCTTTATTTTAATAATATTATTTCGATCTTATTACCGGTGAAATATTACAGTAAATAAGACAGAACAGTAGGCTACGATATGAGCCGAGCTGGGCACATTCAAAGCCGATGTCCCACGATGCAATGCGGGCATTCATTCACAGGATCAGACGGCGATCAGCGGGGCAGTATCGCTTCAATGTACGTAAGGGATCATGTAGAGCGTTGTTATAGCGACTACAACAACGACGGGGTGATCAGGACCCCGACGCCAATCTTCTTCTAGCGGATCAATTGATAGCTCTCCTCCGGAGGGAACAGAACTGCGTCCATGGCAACGCTCTGTTATGCATGGCAACAATGTGTAAAACTTAGCAACGTTCTGTTATCAAGAAATTAACAGACCGCATTGTACATTAGAATATAAGCAAGCCATGTAATAAATATATATAATCAGTAGTTTTGTCCCAAGCAACAACACGTTGCTCAGTTTTGTTCCAGTAAGTTATGCATCGTAATAACGTTTCAAAAAAATCAGCTGAAGACTCCGGAAGTGACGTCGTAATTACCGCTCGGCGGATAGAAATATACAAATACATAATATTCGTAATATTGATGTTTTTTTCTAACGTTGTATTTGAGGAGTTAAACAATAAAGATAGCATCAATAATAAAATACAGTTTCATGTATTTGTCTCATGTATTGTGTTCTCGGCCGGCCGGCGGGCGGCATCAATCTGAAACAGAATGAAGCCCACTCACGGCAGACAGCAGAAAGAGGAGCCGAACACATCCTCCCACCCACCCCGGAAGAACTACAAGTGCTCAAGCTTTGTAAGATTCTGGGCCGCGTCTATAGTGGGAGTAGTAGTAGAGTGGTAGTTTTTAAATATATTGGTATATTTCTCATAAGTAGAAGTTGGTAGTGTATAATTTTGGATACACCCTGGGGTTTTTTGGGATGGGGAACACACTGGTGTCATCAGATTTTAAAAATAGAATCGTTAAATAGGTGAAAATAGCTTATTACCATATTTGACAGTGCTTACAGTGGAAAAACTTTGGAGACCATATCTACATGATAGCTGAGGTCCAGAGCTTTCTATAACAGCTGGTTTTATGTGTGTAGAACCTTCTGTTGCTAAATGACAGGCCTTCATACATGGACTGGGTTCAAGGTTCAGAGGTCAATATTTCAAAGCAGGAGTAATGTATGCTCTCCAGACTGACATATGTTACTCTCCAGGTTGAGACCTTTCCAACGATGTGTTTGCTATAGTCCTACGAAAAGGTTTTAATTTTCACATATCATAGGGACCATTTTGCAAGCTATAGGTACTTTATTGTCCCCAGGGAGATATTTGGTGTTCTCTTCTGCATTTCATCAACCAAGTCTTTACAGGCCCCCCTCCAGGGCTGCCTGATCAAATCCATCCGGAAAGTTGGGCAAGTAGTTGATTTCACCTTTGTTTGCCTTCTTGATGCGCTTGTTAGCTGGTTGTCCTGCTGACTGCCTTCCCTGCTTACCTGCATTTACTGCAACATCAAGGCATCCGGATTGCCTACGCTTTGTTCTATAATTAGCCATTTTATGCTTTCGACTATTTTTCCGACCACAACAGCGAGTGGTTGAGCCTCGCTCCTGGAGACAAGGGTGCTTGTTCATCAGTGCTGCTGCAACACTTTGGAACTGAGCAGCAGTTGGGTATGCTGTGTAGCTCTACATGCTCTCTGCTCTCTGCCTCTTTCAAGTATCTCGTGTTGTAGTTCTTTTGATACTTCAAGGTATGTACCCTCACTCATAAACAGCAGATCTGTTTGCCTAAGTCTATACTCTACATCAACAGAAAAAGTTGGGCTATCAAAACCTTTTTCTGTCTCTCCTGAGATGAGTGTGAGAGTACGTCTGTATCTGCTGTACTGGGTGTATCACTGAAGACTTCATCAGATGAGACAGGTACCAGCTCAAGGACATGCATGACTTTAACTGTTGGTTTTTCTGGAAGTTTTTCAGGATCTGTCAGATTGCATAGTTCGTTATTGAATTCAGGGTCTTGGAATTGGAGAATGAAGTTCTAATGAAGTCCCAGTGAGTCTTTAAGCTTGCTTATTAAATCTTGGACTGTAGAGGGCCTTGTGGTTAGGAGGACTTTTCTTATGTTAGAATGACCCTCAAGGTCATCTTCTGGTTTGCACTCATCTTGGGAATAGAAACAATAATTAGGGCATTAGAAATATACATATCCAAAAGGCCATTCAATTGTTGAGCCATTGCTATGTGGATCACAAAAATAGCTGATTACTGTAATAAGAAATATTAAAGATAAGTTACAATACAAGTGTTTATTTAGCGGTGCAATGTAGAAATAGTTTTACACATCTATGTAATAAGAAAGCTGCAACGATGAATAGATTAAATTACTAATAATAATAAAAGCTGGGTGTGTTGTTGGTGTGTGGGTGTTGTGTGTGTGTGTTTTGTGTGTTGGTGTTGTCTGTGTCGTGTGTGTGTTTTGTGTGTGGGTGTTGTCTGTGTTGTGTGTGTGTGTGTGTGTTGGTGTTGTCCGTGTCTGTGTTGTTTGTCTGTGCTGTTGTTGTCTGTCTGTGTTGTGTGTGTGTGTGTGTGTGTGTGTGTGTGTGTGTGTGTGTGTGTGTGTGTGTGTGTGTGTTGGTGTTGTCCGTGTCTGTGTTGTTGTTGTCTGTCTGTGTTGTGTGTGTGTTGGTGTTGTCTGTCTGTGTTGTTTGTGTGTGTTGTTGTTGTCTGTCTGTGTTGTGTGTGTGATTTGTGTGTGTGTGTGGGTGTTGTGTGTGTGTATGTATTGTTGTTGTCTGTCTGTGTTGTGTGTGTGTGTGTTTTGTGTGTGGGTGTTGTCCGTGTCCGTGTCCGTGTCTGTGTTGTCCGTGTCTGTGTGTGTGTTGTCCGTGTCTGTGTTGTGTGTGTGTGGGGCTGTTGAATGTGTCACAGATTAACGAGAGAAAAACGTGACTGTCCCCTGAGATTAAAGTGGTAAATCCCTAAAAAAAAAGAAATTCAAATTCACAACAAATCCCCACTCAAATGTACAAGATAAACATTTACAAAAAAGTCACAAATTTAGGAAAAAAGAAAAAAAAATTCTCAGAGACTGTATCATTATAAATTTCAACATGAGCTCTAAAAGAAGCTACAAAATGTTCCATTACAGCCTAGATTGACTGCAGAAATCACACCGTGGGTCACTACTAAATGATCACCATATCTGTACACTGAAAGAGAGAAAACATCATTCAGCTCTTTCAGCTGCACCACACACAGAGAGGGGTTACTGCTGTCACAGATGAGTTCCAAAGATCTCAAATGCTCATGGTACCATGCAGTCATGTCATTGCAAACAAACAGGATCTCAGTGTTAAGTGCCACTATCTGTTTGATCTGCCTAAATGAAGGGAGGCCAGCACATGAACCAACAGAGACTATCATGTCAGCACAACATCTAATTCCACCTGCATGGACTGATGATGCATCTAGAACTGATGTAAGCTGAGGAACACTCTGGCAGAAAACCTGTTAGACATTCTCAGGATAAGATGTGATCGATGCTGTAGTGACCTTGTCCATTTCAATTGAAAAAATGAACTTGTGTCCAAATAGTAAGCCATCATTTTCTCATGCTTAACAGCCAATTTGTGTTTTCCCTCAAAGCGCATTGTCCAAACATCTGAAAGGAGACCAAATGCTTTGATCATCTCAGGGTAATGCTCAATGTAGTGGTGTTTTGGCCATAATCTAAAATCTGGGAATGTTGTTTGCAACAAGTCTCTATGTTCTGACACTTTGCAGTCAAGGAAATGTACCGACTCTTCAGTGTGCTTTGTTGCGACAGCCAACTCAACAATGTCTTTTAGGAGCAGCAGAATGTTCCATGCATTGTCTCCTTCAGGGACTTTATGGCCAATGATAAGTGGGAGCAGCCTGAGTATGGCCCAGTTCTCATGGCCATTACCACCTATGGTCCCTTTGGTAGAGAAGCCATGGGCAATTGGCTGAGGCTGGTCAGTTTTGTCATGAAAAGCATATTCAAAGGTTTTCATGGCATGGTTCAGTGTTTCTATGGTGAAATATTTCTTAGAAATCATGTGTGAAATCCAGAGGAATAACTCATCAGGAACAATGCCTTCCAAAAGGTCATGGAGGATGTCAGGGGGGTACCCATGAGTAACATGAAAGTGCTCCAGATTGTCAGTCAGTACACACCTTCCTATCACACCATACCGTTTTGCCACAGTGGGATCCTGCTTTACCTCCTGCACCTGCTGGTTGTGAGTGTGTATAGTGCGGGGTTCAAAACCACCTGAATTGACCTCCTTGGCTTGCATCTCGCCTCTGATCACCATACAGAACCTGCAGAATCTGTCCAACATGAAGCTTTCGAAGAATCCTGCCAGAGAATGAGCAGCCAGGTTATCAGCAGCCACATATAAAACCGGACCTTTGACACATTCTCCCAACTTCTCAACATATACACCATGTTGCTCCACAGAAGCCAGATCGTGAATGAGAGGGCGGAGAATTTTAGCGTAGCCAAATTCTTTTACATCAGAGGCTTTACACAAAACAGCAAGCTGAATGGAGTGGACTGTGGATCTGTATTTTGATGGGTCATTAGCTAACACCCAATAGACTGCACTCGTTTTGTGTTTCTTTCTAGATGTTCCTAAAGGTTTGGACACTTCAAAATCATCTGTATAAGTCCAACAGCGATTTTGAATTCGTCCCCTTTAAGGAGGTCATTGTCATTACAGTACGAGCCATGTCTGTATGAACTGTACTCATGTTGCACATGCTTTTGGACGGGAAGAGCTTTGTCCCAAATATCTGCCCTATTCAACATCTTCTGTAGCATTGGATGCAAAAAAACATATACAGCACTAGATTATTTTTCCTCTTTTAATAATGTACTCACCTGGTTTAACCTCTGTGAAGTTTTTATTCACATATGTTGCTCTCCTTTTTATTGTTGATAAGGGCCATGCTTGTTTCAGAATGTCCTTGAGTGCATTATGCAGCAGTGGGATAGTTGTCTTCTTGTACCGTACTTTCTGGAATGTGTAGGACCGTTTGCATCTTTAAAAAAAGAGCTGCTAGGTTGTGCTCCAGCTGTTTCTCTAGATCATTAAGATCTTCATTGGTAGAATCCTCACTGTCTTCTGATTCAGGGGTGTCATTTGGAGGCTCATGTTCTTCTTGAGCCATTTCATTAGTTACACTACTAGAGACTATTTCTGGCCTGGACATCCTCCAGTTGTGTGTTCTGTGCTCGTTACTTCTGTGTGCATTAAATGTAGAATACACAATTGTGTGAAAGTTCCAGCCATTATATGGACACTGGACTCTGTGATTTACCTTTAAATGTGTACTGCGCTGGTGAGTGAGAAAGACTGCTTCTGTGCAGGGTGCAGAAAAATCCCATGACTCACAGTGAAAGGTTACTTGGGCAGTTTCACTCAGTTGTGCACCCTGGGTTTTCTGGTGAATCTTTGCTAAGTGGACCTTAAGTGCATTAATGGAGTTGAATGTGCACACACATTCTTGGTGTAAGAAGGGAAATGGGACAGTTCTACCATAGTTTCTGTGTTTTAACTGATAATGTTTTAAAAGGTAACCCCTTTTCTCACACATAAACTCCCAATACTTACACTTCCACAGCATCCTCACACCACAAGGATCTGTAAAAATAGAAAACAGGAAAAAGTTTAGCTCAACGACTCAGCTCAACAGACTGTTGAACATACAGATGTCATGTTCTGCTTCAGCTCCTCCACAGTTTGGTCCTTGAACAAGGACTTTAAATCTGTGGGACCACCTCAGGAGATCCAGCTTCAGATGTGTGTGGGATACAGTCACACACACACACACACACACACACACACACACACACACACACACACACACACACACACACACACACACACACACACACACACACACACACACACACACACATCTGGAGACACATGTGCTCTATCTCTATCACTTCTTGTATTAATATAAATTAAAATCTCAAAGCATGTGTCTGCTTCTGTGTCTGGTGTGTCTTTTATCTGTCTTTGAATGATAAAATAAAACATTATCATCAACACATTAAACTAATTCCAGGTATTAAAAGTGAATGAATACTCTGTGTGTGGTTTGAAGAATGCATGCAGCCAGAGGGAACTCCTCTCTCTGGACCTCAATGCAGATGCTTCCTGCTGATAGTGAAGTCAGACTTTAGGTAAACTGCACCTGCAGTACAGCTGCTGGCTGATTGAGAAACTGCAGAGCAGCATGAGGACATTTAAACACACAGCAGCAGGACAGGGGACAGTTGGACTCACCTGACTGCAGACAGGACACTCTGAGGAAGAAGAGGATGAATGATCCTGCCAGCTGTCTGAGATCTGCATGCATCCTCTTTCATTTAAGCCCCGATGTGCAGAGTCACCACCGCTCTCCTCTCACCATCACTGGAATAAAACACACTTCCTGTCAGAAAACTCTAAATAAAAGTACTATTCACCAACACAGGCTGCAACATGTTGTAGTACTACAACCTAACATACACAGCCAGCAGGTACACAGAGACGGAGCAATACATTTCTTTCCACCAAATCCACTCGTCTGTTCAAACATCGTGAAGTAAAGCTAATTGGGTCATTGTTAGACTTTACAATCCTGAGTTGGAGGGGGGGGGTCTTATTTTGGCATTGGCAGACACTACTGAAATAAGACTGCACCCCCGTAACACATTACATACATTAAATATGAATCTGATTTGTTTTTATTGACAAGTATCTTTACACAGACGGGTGGATTTGGTGAAAAAAAAGCCAAAAGTCATTTTTAATGCATAGAAAATGAATCAGCAACTATTTAGCTTTTTTATTTTAATCAGTGAATTTAAAACAGCTTTATGGACATATTTGTTATAGTGTTTTATTGTAATTTTCTACTACCATAAAAAATCAGCAGAACCATCAACGAGGTAAATTAGTTTCTTTGCTCATTTAGTCCAAACTTATTAATTTAATTCCACTTGAATTCATGTCATGGAAATGTATCTGTACCAAACTCTTGCATAGTAAACTGGGTAAACAATGTTCTTTTTCTCCAGAGACATTTCCAGGACAGGACACCGGGCAGCAGTCTGGCCAAGATGAATATCTTCTTCTCCCATTACGGTCCTGAATGATGCAGTATAAACACTGAAACATGTCTGTTTAGTTACATCTCCCCGCACCAAACTCCATTATAAATCTAACAGTATAATGTTGCTGGACTTACAGGTATGTGTAAACATTGTTAAATATGACAAAAAGGAGGAAGAATTATGACCAAGAAAGTCATAAAAAATCAAGTCCACGCACTCAAGGTTGGTTACAAAAAGTGATAAAAAGGTCTTTATTAAATAGGGCAAGACATTAAAAATAAAGCAACGTGTGTCAGCTTGAGCCTTCCTCAGGGTGTAGTGACACAAAGGGAACATCAGAGTGATTCTAGCTTGCAGGTGTGTATAGGTGAGAGCATGATATGCTCACCCTGGCCTCCAGGGGGCAGAACAGCACAAACCCAATACACAACACATGGTACAACATGCAGCACTGATATGAAGGTCAATATGGTGCAGAAGGTGAGAGCTTGTAGAATACAATGGGAGAAAAATCTGAACTTTTAAATTGAAATTTGCCCTTGTAAAAAATATTCACACACCTGTATTCTGAATATGAAGTCACAGAAAAATATTCACAAATGTGTACATTGATATTTGCACATACAGCGAGTTTGAACATGTATTTCGTTAAAAAAGCAACTCAGCGGCTGTTGCAACAAAGAGAAAATTTGCTTGGGAGGAAATTGCTGCTAGAGTAAATCTGTAAGTTCCAATATAGTGTAATAATATCATATTTACTCAGAAGTGTAATATTACTGGTGAAATGGTATTGAAACTATAATCTATAAAAGTCCCAGGCCTACTAATCCCATTCTGAGGCTGCAGCACCATCATGAACAGAATCATAATCTTTGATTTCAAAGGGTTTACATCATTCACCTGCAATACTGTGGAACTCCTTTTTAATGGTTTGTGTCCAGGGAACATTACAAAAACGTTTAAAAAACGTTTCAGAGCGAGTTACACTCTTCTGACAGCTCTGCATACAGTGGCTTTATTAATATGCTCCGTATCACTAATGTTAAGGAGACTGAGAGAATGAATGAATGAATGAAGGAATGAATGAGTGAGGAAATGAAAGAGTGCTGTGTCAGAAGGAGGAGACTGAGAGAATGAATGAATGAATGAGGAAATGAAAGAGTGCTGTGTCAGAGGGAGGAGAATGAGAGAATGAATGAATGAATGAGGAAATGAAAGAGTGCTGTGTCAGAGGGAGGAGACTGAGTGAATGAATGAATGAATGACGAAATGAAAGAGTGCTGTGTCAGAGGGAGGAGACTGAGTGAATGAATGACGAAATGAAAGAGTGCTGTGTCAGAGGGAGGAGACAGAGAAGAAAACCTGCTCCTGACCAGGTTAGGATCACGATCAGGCTCAGTTACCATAGAAACTGACTCGGAGGTTAAGTTCCCTCTCTTTCTGACAAGGCTGGAGTTACCCCCCCGCCCCCCCTCCCTTTCTGTTTCGATCATCTCAGGGTTCATCTCAGACAGAGTAACCATCATCATCATCATCAGAGCAGACCAGACTCCAGGACTGATCATTCCCTCCAAACACACAGTCATCACTGTCTCCTCTCCTTCTGATTCCTCTGTAACTCACTGATATTTCAACCCTTCCTCTCCTCTCAACCTCCCAGTAACAGCGACCAGTCAGACCATCTCTACACAGCAGCTGAGGCCAGATATCAAACCTCTCTGGATGATCAGGATATGACTGATCCTCTCCAACATGTGTCACCTTCCTGTTGTTGTCAGACAGTTTGAGGTTTCTGTTTACTGTGTTTGGGTCCAGTTCCAGTTCACAGACATCTGATGGAGAGAACAAGACACAATACAGCTGCAGGTTATCATCTGATGATTTATTAATAACTTTACTGACAACTACTGAAAGAAAATCATTTCAACTTTCATTTCATATTCAGCTGTGAATGATCTTTAACTAACTTTAACTTCAACAATCCAGTTATAATTCATTCAGTTTATGAATACATCTGATGGTGATTTACAGATTTACAATCAACCAGTCACAACAAACTATGTTTTATTATTAACGCTCCATTGTTTTTTCATCCTTCTGTCTCTTTTGTGGAGGTTTTTTTTTAATCCTTGTGTTGTCCTTGGGTCAAAGTTGACACGTTTCAAAGTCTTTTATATCAGAAATATGGATTTATTTCTACCAAATTGCCCGAAAATAACATGGATGGTTCTTCAGGTAAATTTAATGATTACTTTCATTGAATTTTTTGGGTGTTTTATTCAAGCTCATAGTATTTGAAATGTATATTTGAAATGGTTTTAAAACAGTATGTAGACTAAAGTTTGACATCTACCCATCTGTAATCCACTCCACATCCTCTGATCTTAAATATCATTTCTGCCTTTTGAACTAAAAACCTATGTATCACTTGATATTATACATAGAGACTTTTTTATGATGGGTTTACCAATATAATTAACAAGTATGCTCCATTAAAGAAATACAGAGTCAAAGGCCGAAACAATGTTTGGTTTTCACCAGACTTAGCAATTACCCACCATGAGCGCAATGTGGCATGGGCAAAAGCCAGAAAATCAAATCAGGACTCTGACTGGCTGGTCTTCAGACAGCTGCGCAATGCGTGTACTCTTAAAATTAGAAAAGCCAAAGCTGATCATTTTATTTCTCAAACGACTCATAACCTCAATAACCCGTCAACATTTTGGAAAACTATCAAATCATTAACAGAAAACACTAATGGCCTAGAGTTTCCCTCAAGTATTGTGATGGACTCTCAAAAAGTCACTGACAAAGCCAAAATACTTGACTGTTTCAACGAACATTTCATCGCCTCAGGATTTTTATTTGATTCAGTCAGTCCCCAGCATGACTATTCCTCTACAGTTGAGACTGTTGGTCTAGATCCTTCTAGCCAGTCTTTTAGTTTTAGTCCTATCACTGCTTCAGAAGTAAATAAAGCCCTCAAGCACTTGGACACAACTAAATCCGCAGGCCCTGATAAACTGGATCCCTACTTTTTAAAGCTAGCAGGGAATTTTATTGCCGTGCCCTTAACCAATATTTTTAATCTGTGCTTGAACATAAATGACATCCCTCCCATTTGGAAATTAGCCTTTGCTAAAAGGTGGTGACCCTTCGATCTTAAACAACTACAGACCAATCTCTAAACTGTGTGTCCTGGTCAAGGTCCTAGAATCCCTTGTCAGTGATCAGTTAAAGAATTTTTTTAACAGTCAGAATGTTTTATCTGACTCCCAATCTGGTTTTAGAAAAGGGCATAATACAACATCAGCAGCCCTTAAGGTTTTAAACGATTTTATCGAAGCTACGGACAATAAGCAGCATTGTGCAGCCCTTTTTATTGACCTTTCGAAAGCATTTGATACAGTGGATCACACAGCACTTAAACAGAGACTGTATAGGGCCGGGCTTTGTGAGCAAACTGTTGGCTGGTTTGTTAACTACCTTACAGACAGAACTCAATGTGTGCAGGCGGTGGGTAGCACTTCCCGCTACCTAAAAGTAAAAAAAGGTGTGCCTCAGGGGTCAGTCCTGGGGCCACTGTTATTCATCATCTACATCAATAATATTGATCATAATGTGTCTAATGTAAAATTTCATTTTTATGCTGATGACACTGTAATGTATTGCTCAGCACCCACCGCAGACCAGGCCCTTACTCACCAACAACTTGCTTTCAACACGCTTCAACATAATCTCTATGATTTAAAACTTGTTTTAAATGCAGATAAACTAAAGTCATGCTTTTTTCAAATTCAAAATTTAAATCAAATCTGCCTTCAATTCTCACTTCTCATGGTACAAAAATTTAATGTGTATCTAAGTACAGATATCTTGGTATTTTAATTGATGACTCTATTTCTTTTACCCTTCATATTGAGCAGCTAGCTAAAAGATTAAAGCTCAAACTAGGGTTTTATTTTAGAATTAAATCTTGCCTCTCGTTCGAATCTAGAAAGAGGCTGGTCGCTGCCACTTTTATGTCTGTACTTGACTATGGTGATGTTTTATATATGCATGCTTCGTTTAAAAGTTTACATGCACTGGACACTGTATACCATAGAGCTCAGAGGTTTATCACTGGTATGAAAGCCCTCACTCACCACTGTGAACTATATGAACGTGTTGGATGGCCTCCTTTACCAACACGGAGACTTCAACACTGGCATACTCTCATATACAAAGCTTTTTTAGGTCTCCTTCCATCCTACCTTCTGACCTATATCAATGTAAACAGTACCGGGACCTACAATCTTCGTTCCCAGGATCTTTTCATTCGGTCTGTTCCAAAGGTTAGAACTGAGCTGGGGAAAAAGGCCTTTAACTTTGCTGCTCCCTCTACATGGAACAAGTTACAGAAATCCATGAAACTTACTGAACTAGTCTCATTGGTCATTTTTAAGAGGATGTTGTTTGACTTGGAGGCACATCTGGCTGTAGATGTTTTACCTGATTTGGTTAAGATTGTGGTTGACTTTGAGGGATTTGCTGTTTCAGTTGTTTTGTGTTGTTAGTGTTTTTGTGTATTTTTTATTTGCATGTACTGTATGTGTGGTTGTACTGCTGCCTGCCTTGGCCAGGACACTCTTGAAAAAGAGATTTTTAATCTCAATGAGTTTCTTCCTGGTTAAATAAAGGTTAAATAAAAAAAAAAAAAATGAATGAATTCCACAAAGAAGTGTAAAACCTATTATTAAACCAGCTCAGGTTTTAAAAAAAGCTCCAAAATCATGGAAAAAGGGACAACTACATCAGACAAAGAGACAAAAAACGACAACATCAAAGTCCATTTTCTATTTAGACCTGGAAGGACAAGTTCATGGTTGACAGGAAGACAACACAAGGGTTCAAAGGTCTTTTCCAACGTTTCTGTCTCTTTTTTCATGTTCTTTTCCAAATTTTCTGTCTCTTTTTTCAAGTTCTTTTCCAATGTTTCTGTCTCTTTTTTCAAGTTTTTTTTCCAATGTTTCTGTCTCTTTTTTCAAGTTTTTTTTCCAATGTTTCTGTCTCTTTTTTCAAGTTCTTTTCCAACGTTTCTGTCTCTTTTTAAAAGTTTTTTTCCAACGTTTCTGTCACTATTTTGGACGTTTTATGAAGTTTATTGCCAATGTTTCTATCGCTTTTTTTCAAGTTTTATTCCCACGTTTCTGTCTCTTTTTTCAAGTTCTTTTCAAACATTTCTGTCTCTTTTTTTCAAGTTTTTTTCCAACGTTTCTGTCTCTTTTTTCAAGTTTTTTTTCCAACGTTTCTGTCTCTTTTTTGGACGTTCTTTAAAAAGTTTTTGTCCAACGTTTCTGTTTCTTTTTTCAAGTTATTTTCCAACTATTCTGTCTTTTTTTTCAAGTTCTTTTCCAACGTTTCTGTCACTTTTTTGGACGTTTTTTTCAAGTTTTTTTTCCAACGTTTCTGTTTCTTTTTTGGACATATTTTGAAAGTTTTTTTCCAATGTTTCTGGGTTTTTTATGGACATTTTTGAAAGTTTTTTTCCAACGTTTCTGTCTCTTTTTTCAAGTTCTTTTTCCAACGTTTCTGTCTTTTTTTTAGGTTTTTTTTTAAAGTTTGTTGGACATTTTTTGTCCAACGTTTCTGTCTCTTTTTTGGATGTTTTTTTAAGTTTATTTCCAACGTTTATGTCTCTTTCTTGGACGTTTTTTGGGATGTTTCATTCTACTTTTCAACATCTTTGTGACATTATATTGTGTTGTATTTATGACCTGTAGGTTTTAAACACTAAGTTATTAAAACATCTGGAGAAGAAAACTGAAGAAACCCATCAACTTATATCTGTCAGACTTGTGAAGTATTAGTTTACGAGCAGCACCTGAAGGCAACAGTCTGGGTATCATTGATAATCTATAATTTATTTGGAATTAAAAGAAGAAACCTATTTTTGTTTTTTGTTTCAAACATAAAAAGGTGTGTTTTGGTTTTTGGCGATTCCTTTTGGATTGAAGAATAAAAAAGTCTGGGTTCATTTTTGTTATCATTTGAAACCAAAAACAGAAGTCATGTGGGTTTTTGATTTTTGAGTGAAAACAACAAAATCAGCTGGTCTGTTTGTTTTTTGTTTCCAAACGAAAAACGAGAAAACCAAATTCAAAACACTTTTTTTCTGTAAGTTCATATTTTCATTCTTTCTTTTGAAGAAAGAAATCAAATAAGTGACGTGAAGTAAAAGTAAATGCTTCAAAATAAAAACATGGGGGAGCTGAATTCGAAAACTCTCTGGAGAAATTAATCATTGTTCATCAGTTAACCCCTTGAATTTATTCACAATTATATAAACAAAATATTATGTGTGTTTCTGGCTCCAAGTTGATGCTAAATTAAGTTGAGATTGTTAATTTGGGGGTTAGGGTTAGGTTTAGGGGTAGGATTAGGTTTAGGGTTAGGGTTAATTTTGCTTACGTGAAACGGATGTATCTCCCACTCCGACAGGTCCTACGAGAAACCAGTGCATGCAAAAGGTTCCTTGGTATGTATCGCATGTAAACAAACCGGCATTGAGGGGAATACACACGCTATCTCGCCTGCAGTCGGAATGGAAGGGGTTTGATGCAAATTAGCGACAGTCGGCGTTAAGGGGTTAAGAAAATGTCCAAATCTAGACTTGTCATGAATCAAACTTTAAACACATCACACTTCCTCAGACCAGGTCTCAGTCTCTGTGGTCCACCATGGTCCGTCCTGCAGGAAGAAACTAAGTCAGAATCAACATACACTTTCACTCAGATCTTCCATTGAAGGTCCAATATGTGTCAAAAATGACACCAATGCCTCATCAGATATTAAGGAAACATGGTAAGCTGAAATACTTTCTCACAACAATGCTAATGTCAGTAATTTTTCTTTTTGAAATTTACGTTCCGTGACAGAATTTCTGTTTATGTTTTGGTCTGTGTGTTGTTATCAACTGCCCAGTTTGACAGCCAGCCGGGTTGCCAGATATACCTGTAAAAACGTAAACCCAGCACGCTACAGCTGGAATGGTAGTACAGCCATGAAAGCAGCAAACAAACCAACAGGATCAACGGAGATAGATTCTACCTGACATAAAAACAACAAAAAACGGCATGTTTCTAACAGTTGCGTGACCAGAGACATAACAACCCCCTGGTAAATACTGGAGATGTATTTGAAAGATGGAGACAGCTTAGATCCCAAAAGGACGCAGAGTCCTCCTGAACAGGTAAGCATTAGCTTCAGGCTAATTTATCACAGCTACAAGGGACGGGCATTGTATGTCATTTCAACATTTGTGTAGCTACTCACATTGAATTATATAACTAGAGTACCCGAGTTGGTTACTCGCAAAAACAATTGAGACACAGCCAGTAAAGTGATCCCGACGGGTCCTGGCTAGTCCTGGCTAGGGCCCTATATTTAGAGAGTGTGGCCAAGTCAAATCATGGGTGCCATATTGGATACCAACGGCAGATGATTCTAAAGTGTAACCCTATGGGGCGGATATGCTATCTTGAAATAAATGGCTTATTTTCACCTTAAACAGGTATATACATGTTATTATCAACGTTTGTCAATATGTAAATGCCCTTACGGAAATATTCCAGTGTATATTTACCTTCTATATCGTAAATGGGCCTCTAAAAAATGCCCATGTGGTGAGTGACAACGTCGCCTAACAAGTCTCTTAGCAGTGTTTACCTTTCTAATGTCCGCTAGCATACAGGCTAACTATAGCTAGCTTTGTGTGTAACGTAACAAAAACACACCCATCTCAGAGGAGCGAAGCTTAAAGATGCAGTAGGTAAGTCTTATAAAACTAACTTTCTGTCACATTTGCTGAAACTGACCCTATGTTCCAGTAGAACTACATGAATTATGTAATATATAAAAAATCCAGCTCCTCTGGCATCACCTACAGCCTGTACTGCGATTGGCAAAATTCTACCGCTCTCGGTTGATTTTCTCCAATCAGGGCCACAGGGGGGGGGGTCTATCTGCCTGTCAATCACTGCTCAGGCACGAACACGCATATATAGCATTCTCCCCTCCCAAGTTTCCCAAAACTCCGGTGGTGAAGTGGCTTTTCAGAGGTGGCGTAAGCTCCGGGATTTTAAAGATCTGAAGAACGATGCAGACGTAGCCACATTTCTTCTTGACAGGTAACATAATTACAATGAATGATTTATTTTTCACTTGGTTATTAGTAGTCAAAAGTCCACAAAGCTAACGTTTGCACAGTGGTCGGTAAAATATGATGCTGAAATGGCTAACGCTAGCCTGCTAGTTAGCATCATTTTACTGTTGGTGAGTAAAGTTAACGTTGTGTTAGTGTTTAGTTATTGAAAATGTTGTCTGTCTGACATGCCGGCAGTTCTGTCAAACTCCCTTGTGTGGGAGGGGCTTAGGAGACGGTTTGGGCTGCAGCAGAAAGAGGGGAGGGACTGAGAAGTTGTTCAAATTTGTTAGCAAAGTCCTGGATCTTCACAATCTTACCTACAGCAGCTTTAATATTTCATTCAATAAAATGATGGTACAATAGGAGCACTAACGCCACAGGTCTTATGTTGACAACGTGGATGCAGATAAAAGAAACTCCAAAGGCAGTCGTAATATTTAGCTACCTAGCAGGCTAGGCTAACGCTGTTGCGCTAACGTTAGCAAACATCGGCGTAGCTGTCTAAACTTGTGAAAAGCCGAACAACATCCCCGTCTAAGCTGTGTTTGACTTTCCCTCCAATATTATTATGAAGATAATAAAGACACCTGGACTCGGCCGAGACCAGAAGCCATAGCTATGACTGTGGCAAGATCACAAGCATTTAGGTACATGGAGTGCTAGCGAAAAAGCTAATGCTAGCATAAGGCTAACTTCAAACTTCATTCATTTCTAAAGCAGTGTTAGAACTTTTTTCAGCAATGTACACATTAACGATGGTATTACTTATATCTGTCCTATGTAATTTGTTATCATATCCAAGAGAGAAATTGACATTTAACAGCTCCCATACTTTTCACCTTTTTGGTTCACAGGGGGACTTCTTTTCTGTCTTTCATTGCAGCCAAACGCACAACAGTTCAGCGGCCGTAGCCGACAAGGGTGAGTTATCTTAAGCCACGAGAGGGGGGCTGTAAATCGGGAAGAGAGGACTGTGAGTTTGCAGTGTGTTTAGCGATTGTTGCAGTGATTCTAAGCCAATGAAGTGTGTTCAGTCGGCGAGGTAGTGGTATTTTTAGCGGTTCCTATTGTAATTCTAAGCTGAGGAAGTGTGCCTGTCTGGCATGTGGAGAGGACAGCAAGGTTGTGGGTTTTTTGGCGGTTCCTACTGTAATTCTAAGCCGAAAAAGTGTGTTTGTCAGTTGGGTACAGAGCTCCACGTAGCTACTCTGCTGTGCTGTGAAGTAATGTCTGGCTATGTGAGACAATCGTCTAGCAACATTGTTGTGGATGCTGCTGTCTCAGCCTGGCAACCTCTGTGAACTTCGAGTCTGGGGAGGAGGGGGCGGGTGAGACGACTCTCTCCAGTATTTTGAATTTGTACTGCAGTAACTTTTTTAAACACTAGCTGTCAGTATTACATAACGGATCTTTAACCATGAACCAGAGTTCATCAGTTAGTGACAGACAAACAGTGGCAGAGCTGCTGTTGTCTGTCCATCTGTCCGTACCTGAGATTGTACAGTCTCCAGTTTGGATCCTTAAGTCCAGCTGACAGCAGCTTCACTCCTGAGTCTCCTCGATGATTGTAGCTCAGGTCCAGAACTCTCAGATGGGAGGGGTTGGAGCTCAGAGCTGAGGCCAGAGAAGTAGAGCCTTCCTCTGAAACCAGACAGCCTGACAGACTACACACATACAGACACACACACACACACACACACACAGTAGAGATATTATCGGACTGTAGAAGGAACACTTTGAGGAAGTCCTAAACCTGCTCCCTGTAGCAAGGCACCAGCCAGATGAGGTAAAGTCTGACATACCGGAGGTTCTGAAGATGGGGTAGTGGGAAGTGTGCTCCAACTATTGCTTATCAGAAAGCTAATGTTAACTCCTTCAGTACCGTATGGCAGCCACATTTAACCCTGTGAAAACCAAGCCATTTGTTAACGTTTTTGCTCCTGTCACATTATTTCTCACTGTGGGCTCTCTTCAAGTCTTGCATGGCAAATTAAGGCGAGACACTACAGGTGAATAGGGTACATTTTTTAACTAGCAGATATCACCATAAAACTCTCCCAGTTCATTACGTACAATAAGATGAGAAGAAAAGGTATTACAAGTTTTCTGTAATTTAATGTTTAAATATGCAAATTATGCACTAAATAGCATATATTTTAAAAAACGAAATCTGAGTATTGGATAAAGCCAGATTCAAGATTGTTTTTTCATTGTGTTCACATATTAGATGGGAAACAAATTACAGAGGGATTTGTGGATATCTACTTTTGTTATCCTGTAAATCAGAATACACTGTCAATAGCCTTAAAAAATCGATCCATGTTTTTTGGAATAAAATGTTATATAAATAAGGCTAGGAATAATATATTTACAAATCCCTCGGTAATCGGCTTCGTAATATAACTAGGTACAAGTCTGGAAAGTTTGGTGTATAAAAGCGCTACTGAAGTGGAGATTTCGGACTTGGAGTATGAGAGAAAAGTCATTTTGAGAAAACAGACTTTAAAGATTTTTATAGCAAAATTCCACTAATTTCTATTGAAAGCCATAAATTACAAACAAAATATCCCTTTAGGTCCAAGTAAGATCCATGTATCACACTGTTTAACATCCACAACTCATTATTGCTTCATCCATCACTGATCATAACATCCAAAACAACACATCAACATGGCCTTCAACTGAAGACCATTACATCACAAACTTCAAACTGACAGAACAACCGTTACACAGCCTAGTTCCCCCAAGTTAGTTTACAGTCTACATATCCATGCCGGCACCATATGTAGGGCCCTCCTCCATCTCCTGCTGGTGTCTTTTCACTTTTTTGGCTGTGCTTACACTTTTAAGGCTTCACTTTGCACTTGCGGAATGAACACTATTGGCTTTTGAGATCCTAACCATGTCATCATCCCTCATTGCATTGACAGTCTGTGCTCTGAAGCCACAATTTCTCCATCACAGCCAGCTTGGCAGAGGCACCCTCATTGAATGTAGAAATATCCATACTGGCTGCAGCCTCAACCCTGCTTTTCCCCAAAAAGACATTTTTGGACATCGGGCCCATATAACCAAGTTGAGGCATTCGTTGGCATTCTGAGTGCCTCCATGCTGCACTGTTACTGGACATCTGGTGATACTGTGGTGGCAAATTTTATTTTAACCATTTGTTTAATGATATTAACCATTTGTTTAAAGATTGTTTTATAATGCCACAAAATTTAGCTTCTTCATGTGTAGATTCAAAAGGCTCCAAGTGAAATAGTTGGCAACCGTGAAATATAGCCTAGAGAGTTATTTAGTTTTACTAGTTTGAAGCTCCTCACATTGTTGACTTTTTGCTTAGATAGAAGTGGAGAAGGCCGATGACTGTTTACAACAGTGAGAACTACGTAGGTTTCTGTCTCCTGAGATAAAAGTGTTGTTTAGGCTAATGTTAAGAACAGAGAGCAGAGGGGAAGGTGAGACAATGGTGTGACTGTTAATGATGTCTTCTTTTCAACTATGGCCATACTAAAATATACATTTAGAGGGGTGGCTTAACAGAGGTCTTCACTATATGATGTTTGGATGTTTAGACTTTAGGTTAGAAGACCCTTTCAGATGTGCTTTGGTACTTGTGAAACTGTTTTCTCTGCATTTGCAAATGTAAATAAATACTCAAAGACCAAACTTTGGTTTAATTCTCAAACGGTCGTTATTCGTTTTGATTTTATCATGAATATCACTAACGCTGCTGCTTCAAGGACAACTTCCATCACAATTTGGCGTTGTCTAGCAGGACGGTTGAGTTAACAGAGAAAAAGAGCTCCGTTGGGTCGCTGATGACTGGCTATCCAGGGATTAAAAATCAGCTGCCTCATACCTCTAACCTTTAAAAGGTTTTTCAGAGAGAAGAGGGTTAGGACCGCGGAGCACTCTTGACTGTTTTCCACTCCGTTAAAAACGAACAGGAAGAGATTTCAAGCAGCACGGTAAGATCAAATTGATTAATTACAATTGGATTGTGAATTCAAGGTGTTGAACAAACATTCTAAACAAGCAACCATTGCTGAACGAATTAAGTAATGAATAATTGGCAAAATCATTCTCTTAACTAAAGAGAATAAATGAAACTAATTCTGACTTTTGGGAAGTGAGTAACTGGGTATTTTTTTTGGGTCATTAGATAGGACAAAGATATAACTGAGGTTATGAATAACATCTTTTGGCAGACATGGACAACGTCGGACATATTTATGATTGAATTCTCATATGGTGATAAGACAATTGATTGACGGACAAGACCAGTAAGAGAACTGGCAGAACAGTAGGCAAGGCCTAAAGAATTAATCTAATAAACTGATAGCACGTTTCTTGATTAAAGCGGTGGACTGCAGAGTAAAACAAAACAAAAAATAGTTAACTATTTAAGAGATTTTTGACTGCAGGGTCGCACCGGGTTTTTCATACAAGTTTCCCGAACAAAAACAAATAGTCTAAACTCTAAACGAGTTCTGGACCCTTTAAGGACAACCTGCAGGACGGTCTGGGTTGTAACGTTACTCTAAGAGAGCCTCTTGATTATTTAGAGACAGACTGCAACAAGGCAAAACATACTAAATAGGTCGAGTTATTTGACTATCAAGTTGATTTTGTCCGCAGGGCTGTACGCGGGTTTTCACGTAAGTTTCCCGAACAAATAACCTCGCGGTGTGGTGACGATCACATCGACCAAGACATAGTATACTATAAAGTCCAAGAATCAATTATGGGAAACGAAATTTCCCGTTCCAGTGATGCAACTGGACCCATAGTGGGTGAAATTATTCATAAATATGGACCGGAATGTTTGCGATGTCTGTCATAACTGGTCATAAAGCTTTGGCTTTCCGAGAAACGGATCTATGTGTACAAAGACACTGAGAATGTTAAAGCAAGATTTTAGAAGAAGTAGAAAGAAAATTAATGGGAAAATCAATAATTAAGACACAGAATTTAAAGCTACTGAGTAGCCTACAGGAAAAACAAAGAATGTTTTAAGAAAACAGTGATCTAGGGAAATAATGCAAACACACATGCAATAATAACCTCATCAGTTCTAACCAAAGCCTATTTCTGAGCTTTCTAAAAAATCAGGAAGACAAGCTGGAGAAACTGAGGGACGAAGAGGACACGGACTCAACAATCGGACAGGACCAACAGCATCAGTCACACCTGCATCGGGAGGAAAGACCAACGAGTACGTGAGAAAACCATGTTTGAAGCGTTTGTCTGCATGTTACAACAGGCTGGTGGGCAACATATGGAGCGCCGGACCAAGAAAAAAAAAAAAGGCTCCCACAAAGGACGGATCGAGTCAGAAGAGGACGAGGCGGGTACCGTGGGCAAATGGTGAGATGTACAACAGAGACCAGTGTTTGTACTGCAAGGACTTTGGACATTGGGTATGTAAATGCCCGAAGAAAAAGCAAAAACACCACTGATTAAGAAAAACACTTGTCCCTCTGTTTGACTGAGTCCAAAAGCTGATGAAGGTAGTGCTACCACACACGCACACTCGCTTCATGCAATGAAGAAATGCTTTGCACTGATATACTGTTTTTGTTTTTGCTATTAGGGACAATTGATAGATTAGAAAGTTCTGAAAAATAATCTATTCAGTTAAACCATTATAGTATGTTATCTTTTGAAACCTAGAAGAAGATGCCTACTACTGAGTGTAAAGTTAAAGGGGTTCCACTCACATAACTTGATTATTAGAGCTAAAGATTTGACACTGAAGATTATTTGGTCATTCTATTTGGTCAATTGGGGTTACAGATCAAACAGTAAGAGAACAATTCTCTGTTCCTCTCTCCTGTACATGGGAAAAACAATTCTTGGTGTATGAAGGTTCCACTTATTTGGTTTAGGTAGTGACTTAATGTGCACTTTTAACATTGGTTTAACCTCAACACCTGACGGATTGAGAATTTCTCCTAATGGTCAACTGACGTAACCACGTGAATCCCAGTGTGGCTAAAATGAGCTCACTGAGGCGCCGTCTGTAATCAGCCCTGCCTCTGACTGCATGAAACCTGACAACCAATACATCACCAAGGCTGCATCTGCTTTTTATCCCTCATGAAAAGTTTGTTGGTGCAGTGCTGTTTTCATGTAAAATGAACAGAATAGCAGCTTGTTCAGTTTAGTGTTAACAATTAGATTTTTACTTGAGCCGGTCACCTAGAATGTCTGTACACGTTCCTGATGTCACTGTAAGACTTTTGCTGCCAAAGTTATTGAAGCGTTCGTGAATATGAAACTGTCTCTGCAGTCTCCCCCGATGCTGGGACTGCCAGATCCCTAAAAACAGTTCATACAGACATACACGTACATACACATGCTTGCAATGAAGAAATGCTTTTTGCACGCTACAAACACTCCCCACACGATAGACAGATCAAATTCGACACAAAAACAGCACAACAAACAGAAATAACTTTTGAAAATATGTCCAAGTATTCAATGTGTTTGTCTGGTGTGTATACAAATTGCCTACCATGGTGTTAATTATACAAGGGAAGAAAATTGATTTTTAGTTGATTCGGGAGCAACAATTTGGGTTTAGTGAAGTTTTTGTTCTTCAAATCAGAAGCTCTCTGGTAAACTAGGTTTTTTTTTTTCCCTTAGAGAAATGGTTAAAGAATGTTTATCTCAGAGAAGTTCACCATTCTTATGATTTGTGTGTATTCAGATCCTTAGGATCCTGAACTAGATAAGAAAGGAAAATGTTCATTGTTTCTTTTCCCTTCCATCTGAGTGTCCTGTAAATTTGTTATGCAGATTGCATTTGAAAATGTCTATTTGAAATTGAAGACATTCTTTCACCCACGGGTCTTAGGAATGTTTATTCTTTTGCCCACTGGCTTTAAAGTTGTGCGGTTTGATAAAAATCACTCTTTGGCTGACATA
>NW_021166713.1:235328-331500 GCF_004354835.1 Perca flavescens
GGAGTTCAGTCAGTTGGCTGAGCCCTCAATATGGCTTCTGGCAACGACAGGGAGCGGTAAGTATAACTTAACGTGTTTAGTTAGTTATCTCCTTGTTATGAGATGTTGTTTAATTGTTAATGTTAACCGGTTTAATTGTGCAACTATCATCCTAAGCTAGCGAGCTGAGCTGAGCGAGCTACGCTTAGTCTGCATGCTAATAGGGTCAGGCTAGTATCTTTCCATAAAGGTGAAATTTTTATGAATTAAGTGACTGTTTGACAGGGTCTGTCGCTCCAAGCCGAGTAGCAGCTCGGGGCTTTTGTGCAATTATTGGGCCTGGAGCTGTCCTCGGCCCCAAACGCACCGAGAGAGAGTACAGCAGTCAGGGCTGGAGGCAGTGCTCCTCTGCCGGTTAACGATGCTAGGGTGAGACAGGCTATGAGAAGGTGATCCATTTAACTTATTTCTACATTTGCTAGTAAAGTATAAAGAGAGATGCCATAGTACCCCATCTAACTGTTCTTGTTGCCCTTTGTCTGGTAGGGTTGGGAATCTGAACTCCAAAACTAATTTTTATTCTGGGTTGGGGCGGGGTTTGTTCCATGCAGGTGCTGGGCTTGTCCCAAACTTTTCATTTCAATTAGCTTAACTGGCATGAATTTTTTAGGTGAAGAATGTTGCTAAAGCAGAAATTCACATAAAGATGGACATTTGATGCTTAAGAAAAGATTAATCAGTCCACCAAAGTTTTTGGTACATAGATAAAGCGTCATTTATTGTCTATTAAGTGACACATGTTCACTTTACTGACAGTGAGTAATATTCTTCTGACACATTTAATATTGGTGTCTGGAACAGTAATGAATAAGCGTTAGTGTATTTTATACTTTTATTGAGACATTATTTAAATTATTGAAAAGTAGGTAAATGAAACAAAAAATATCTGGTTTCCCTACAAATCTTTTTGTCTTTCCCACATCAGGCAGTTCCCGAGTATGTTTAATACTGATCAGCCAAGAGGAAAAACGACGATTCTCGACCCCTGCCCCTTGCATTGTGAAAAGGACAGACTTTCATATGTATGTCCTTTCGAACCTAGCGTCAGTTCACACCAAAGGCCTCAGAAGAGCTAGAACTTGCCCATGCTGGCCTTGGGAAGAGGATGCTAAGTATACCAGACCACTTTGAAACACGATGAGGTAATCATATAGTATATAATATTGTAAAATGGCAAATGATTAAAAATGTTAATCATTTGCAGAATAAATGAATCCTTTCATTTTTTTAAAGATTGTAGCTGTACTTGAGGAGGAATTTCCTAAACTGAAGACCTTACAAGGAGGTTGGATGTTTTTTCAAGTCTACAGGTAGAATTTTTCTAAATGTCAATTAAGAAAATTATAGTTAATATTTTTTCAAATTCAAAACCTCAGATATGTCATGTGATGTCTGGCGATGAATTACTATTCACACCACTATTCAAGTTGTATAGGGCAGTACTCTGACTTGTTTGCCTGACAAAATATAACTTTTAATATTAATGATTGTGAGACTGCAAGGTTTTAAATAACTCTTACTACTTTCCATTTTAAAATAGGTGGTAGCGGATGTCGCAAGCTGTCCACAATTCCAACTGACGCTGAGGGTTACTCCACAAGGCTTCTTAAATCAGCATCTAACAATGGGAAAAACATAGTATTTGTGGTTCCACTACAGGAGAAGCTTTCTACTGAACCACTTTCCTATGATTCAGTAGAGTTCGCCAAGATGCCACAGTCAAAATGCATTACATGTGGCAGTCAAATGCCTTTTGCAGCTGTTGCCGTTGCATGTGGAGGAATGCAATGGCACATTGACTGTAAGCTCTATTACAACATGTCTCTCATTTCTCTTTTAGTTTGTTCAAATGACTGTTTCAAAGTATTAAGTATTTGTTTATTATAATATATATATATATATATATATATATATATATATATATATATATATATATATATATATATATATATATATATATATATATATATATATATATAAAAATATATCTCTCTCTATATCTTTTTTTTTTAATTTATTTAGGAGAGTGAATCTGGGACATGTCTTGATGAAGATTGTTCAGTTCTTGAGCAGCCAGTCCCATCTACAATAGGCATGGATGAATCCTTGGCGGTAATAGATGTTGTCTTTTCTGTTGCTTTGGAATTTAGTAACAAAGCATTATTTTTTATTCATAACATAAAGTAAGTAAGCAGAGGTTGTAGTACAGAATAATGTAATGCTTGCAGATATATAAATAGATTGGGCATAACCCATCTCAAACTGAATTTTTTTTTTTTTTTTTTCTGATTTTTGATCATAGCATATTTCCTGTCGCTTGAATATAACATGGTTGTAAGATGCAGAAAACATGACACTATTCTTATAATAATTTCATATATGAAAAGTATTGACTTTTTTTTTTTTGCAGGTCTGCCCAATCTGTCTTGCATCATACCCAGCTGATTTTCTCCCATCTCATGCAAGCCCATGTGGTGACAGGTAGGAAGTTTATGTCTGATAGATTCAGGTAACTGATAGTCAGACATTATCAGAATATAATGACATGTTCTAAGTATGAGGAATGACATGTGTAAAGAGTGTCATTTCATTAGAGTATCACGTTAAGAATTATCAGAGGAACACCTTTCTGCATAAATGGGGGGGAACAAACATGACGTGTTGAAGTGTTTCTGGAGCTACTGGTTTTTGGCTGCCTCTGAGGGAATGTTAGCTTGCTAATAGTGACAACACCTTTGTCCCTACCTAATGTCTGTGGTGATATTGAAACATAACTGGTCATTAAAATGATGCACCCCAATTACCAAATTCTTTTATTCATATTAATTCTGTATCACATTTAGTTAACCTAGTTTTCTATATTAACTCCATGTCTTCATTTTAATATGAACATTTGGCACCACTGACCAACTAGATGGTAAATGATTAAAATAATCACCACTCATGATTTGGCTGTTTCCCATTCTTCCAAGCAATGTTTTTTTATTATAATTTATTTGATCTGTTCTAAGAATGAACTGTGCTCAACCCAGCGTAGCAGCCAGTCCCCCAATGGGAGAAGAATTGCCAGGACCCTCAGTTCCTGGCGTCAGTTCAACAATCGTCAGCAGGTAATTTATGCACAATTACTGCTTTAGTGTTGCATTGTTGAAAATGATGTCAAAATAACTTTTGTCAAGTGATTTTAAAAAAGGAATATTGATTTCAAGTACTTGCCCATGATATATTACATTAACCTGCAGGGATTTCAAAATGTCACTGCTGAAACAAATTTATTCTTGCTTTGGCAATAAGTTGATATTAGATATACCAATATCAACTTTGCATCAACAACTTTTTTTGTGGTAAATTACAGCTTCAACCTGGGCCACTGAAGTCAACCCCCAAAAAGCATGCCAGTTGTTCAGAGAAGATTTACTGAACTGTTACTCTGAAAGTCCACGCCTCTCTCTATCACTCGACATGTTTGACGCAGAAGAAGAACAGGACAGTGCATTCATTTCATTCTATAAGCAGAATAATGTGAACTGGGCAGCTCCATTCAAGTGCAGGCTGAGAGGTATTAATGAAATATGTAACTTCTTTTTCCATTTTAGGTAGTTATTCTCTGAATTGAATTGAGTCCATGGCCCTTAACCCCCCTGTATTTATTGTTGTAGAAACTTTTAGCACAATAGCCATGCTCTGTTTACTTGACATAATCTGGTCGATTGTCCTTTTCACCTCAAATATGTTCCCCCAAGGAGATGCAGCAGTGGGTGATGGTGTCAACAGACATGTTTTGTCAATGGCCATGCAGAAATTGAAAACTGGCTTCAGAATAAATTTAGGTTTGTATATGTGTGTGTAATGTCATCAAATGAGGGAATAGTATTGACATGTAAACTCTACTTTAAATAAACGATATGTTCTAACTTAATCTAAATGAACCTCCAAAGACAGATTTGGTTCTAACTGTGATCAAGCATGTTTTTAAACCTAATTCTCAATGTTTCTTGACTTTTTTTTTTTTTTATATTAAGGCTCTGCTGCTTCTACAACCCTTTTTGAGGGGGAAAAAGAACATCGGGTTCCATCTGCAGCTGTTATCCTGCGGGAAAGCAACCTATTTGAGATGGCAGGTCGTATGATGGGTCATTCTTTCCTGCATGGTGGGTTCAGCTTCTCTGGACTCCGTTTGCCTGTGGTGACCCTATTGACTGGTGAGAGCATTGACACTGCAGCAGCAGCTCTGACACTGGAGGACTGTCCTGATATTGACCATCGTGAAACAATTGGTTTGGTGAGTAACTTGGTTACGCATTGCATTTATATGAATTACTACATTTTTGTTCATGTCACACACGTGTCTGTGCTGAGACATTTTGTGATTTCCAAAGCTTTTCATGTCTGTTATTTACTCCAGATGTTATTTATTTTTATTGTACACTTTGCCTTTTTGTGGATTGCCTGGTGACAACTGTAATTATGAAATGCTTTTACCTTTTGTGAATGTGTACCTGCTTTAGCTGAAGAATGGTGAACTTACTGCAGAAGAAAACACCAAAGTGACTGATCTTTGCCTGTCCTGGGATCTTCCATTTCCAACCTCCACCAATCGTGTCTGGCTGTTCCAGGAACTGCTTTCACATGCAGTAATTATTTTATAAATTACCTTGTTAGTATTTATATTGAGGTTGGCCATGTAACTCATGTTACATCTGTGCCTACAGTCTCTTTCCTATAAAATAGTGCCTCTGTGTAAATGTTACCTTCTGTCCTGTCAATTCTGTCTGCAGGTACTTCCCGTGTTAAACAGCCAATTAAACAAATACGGAAAGGCCTTAAACAAACAGGAATATGGCCACTTCTTTCTGATAGGCCAGATGTCCACCCTTCATTTTCCCAAGGGAGTCAAGTGAGGAGCTTAACCCACAGGTAAAGCCTAGTTCACACAACACAATTTTTTAGCCCAATTTGCAGCTTGTCGATCGTCAGTGATCGATCGGCGTTTGGCAGCTATGTGAACTACTCAACGACTCATCAAAATGGCACCCGACACATCGCCAACACCAGCCAGATATCTAGCATGAGAAATATCTGGAGAAGTTGGCCAACTCGACATCCACATCCAGCCATTGAGAGCAGGCAGCTACTTTTTCACTGCAAAACACTTTTTTACTCCCTCCAGCTCTGTAGCTCAGACATCTAAAATGAAAGGTTTATTTTAGTCATATGTTAAAGTTGTGTTACTTATGTGACAGAAATAGATTGTTCATTCATAAAAAGATCACTACAATTTTGAGATCACTTTGCAAAATTTATTAAAAGTTTCAATCCTGACATGATAGGTTTATATTTGATCCCTTGTAGACCGTGATCCAGAACATTACCTGGCCACAACCTAACTTTGACAGCGACGAGGATGAGGACGACACTGTTCCATTGGAGAAAATCAGTCTTGTCACTGGATTTTTGAGAAAATTCATAGAGGAAATGGTCTTTATTTCCTTATTTTTCATTCTCCTCTTAATTCACACAATTGTTTCCTCATAACAATCCCAGTTGCTACAATAATAAAGTGGTTCTTCATATTTACCACGTTTTATGTACATTTGTGTTTCATTTTATCTCCGTGTGAGCTAGTTTACTGTTTTATTGTCAAATGGTCATGTTTCTGTCCCTCCTCCTTTGTCTGCTGTGTGCTTTACAACAGCACAGGGATAGAAGATGTGAATGTTTGACAGAAACAGTAAAGCCCAGCTCACACTGAGATGAAAAGAAACAAATGCACATAAAATTGGTAAATTAAACGTCATACTTTGTTTACATTCCACAGTATTTACAGCAGCATTTAAAGTAATCCTTATGATGTTCTAAACTAGGAGAGGAAGAGACTACAAGGATTTTACTTTTGTAAAGTAAGTTCAGCACTGATATTTGGAAGTGTACAATTTTCTCTTCCATAGCGCCACCAGATGTGCTGCGTCACCTGATGAAGTTTTGGGTGGGGTGGGAACTGCCAACAACAAAACTCAATGTTGAGGTTCTAACCTCAACTTATCCAGTGGCTCTCACCTGCTTCTTCAAGTTGAAGCTCCCCAGCCACTACCAGACCTACAAGATTTTTCACCAGGACTTGATGATGGCCCTCAGTTCCATAAGTTCTGGCTTTGGACTTGTGTAGGTATAAATGTCATCAACTTCTTGCACTCAGTCACTCTTTTGAAATGGAGTCACTTAAAAGGGCAATTCCTGCTAATTTATGCACCATTAACGTTATAAAGTTTGACTATTCTACTTCTCAGGCACCACCTTCACCTGTCAAATACTTTTGAGTTGGTTTGGTGATTGGCTTTAGCCTGTGTTTTTTTTTTCTAAAGTTCTTTTTAGTGATTTTCATGTTCTTAATCTAGGTGCTAGTGTTCTTTTGTGATGTCCTCTGCAGTGCAATGAGCTTGGATCATATAAAGATCATCTCTTTGAGAGCTGTGGCAGCTTTTTGGCCTCTCTAGTTCATTAAGCTCAGACTTCCATATACATTTAGTTGTAATTATTGAACAGTTTATACAGCTAGTACATGTTTAATACATTCAGATGTTGAGGTAGATACCAGTTTCTCCAATATTACTGTTGCCCTTTTACAGTAATGTTCTAAATGACCGTGTGTACACCTAACACTGTTGGTTTTGTAAAGCAAATTTGTCTAAATTTGTTATCCCTTTACAGTGATGTGTTGTAAATACAACTGTACTGCTACATTTGATAAATTTACACAAGAATTTTATGTTCCCTTGAACAACATTAAAGGTGTTAAACAAGCATTTGTATGGTCTTATTCTTTATGCCCTGGTTCATGTAGCCATTTAAATTGCCTTCTCAATCAATATTGGACAAATTCCAAAAATGTTTTCACCACCGTTACAGGGACAAATGTTAAAAAATACAGGAATTTTTAAAACAGTAAATCAGTTCTTTATTAACATGTCTTATTCACATAGCATGCAAAGTGCAAGTAAAAAAAGTACATTTCATACTATTAAATCAACGCTCCATGAATGTTGGGGAAAAAAAACCCAGAAAGAAGAACCTGGTGCCAACATTCCAGTACCACCTCAACGGTCCTGAACCCATGCTCCAATTGTGTTTGGGCTGTTTTGGCAGCACAAGGGGGACCGAAATAATATGGCAGGTTGGTTTTAATGTTTTTGCTTAAAGGTATCTACTAACTCTAATTCCAATAATCATTTGTCTGAAAAGGCTTTTCCTATGGAATTTTCTGCTGACTGAGCTGCAGCTGTTAAGTCCTGGAAATCCTCTGCGATGGTCCACACCGTCTATGGAGGACAGTCTCTGTACCACGTTCTTTCCCAGGATGCAGTACCAAATGTGACTCAGCTTTCAGTCAGCCTAGCTAAGGACGAGGCTTGCTTTTCCAAAACATCCAATGGCCACTGTAGAGAGGAAGCTAGGGGTGGATTTGTTTTCCTTTTCAAAATAAAATGCCAAGACACAAACTTATTTATAAATTCATACTAACTTACTGTATTCATTTGTAGTGTCAATTAGTATGGAGGCTCCTAGCATAAGGCACAATCAAAATATTTGAAATGTTCCAAAGTAGTTTGTAAAATTATTGGTCCAAGTCACAGGAAGCCACTGGAAAGTGCCAAGAGAGCCACATGCTCTTATTAGGGCTGTCCTTGACTAAAGAAATTCTTAGACGACTAACACTTATACGATTTTGTCGACTAATCGATTAGTTGATTTAATTGACAGAGCTGTGAGCTTTGAGAGGTGGTTAAGACTAGAAAAGCACAATATAAATGTAATTAATTAAACATCTGTAAAACTGAGTTTCTCCACAATTAATCCTGCAAAAGCACCACTTTAAATCTTTTGTTTACCATAAATAGTGCTCAGAAGTTTCTTGGAAATAAGTAATGAAAAAAAAGCATGAATAAGCATAAAAATGACTAATCGACTAAGAGGTGGCAGCCCTAGCTCTTATCTTGCCTCAATTAAGTTTGCAACGTATTGGACAGTGTTGAGGTATATATCTGCCCCGAAACAGTCAGATTGCTCAATGGATCCATGTTGTCTCGCAGTGCCATCATTTCCAGATCCAAAAGAGGACTGTCCAGTTCAGGGATATTGACCCCGAATGAGGCTCATTTGTGTAGCCACTCTCCTCCCATTGAATCTCTGGGATGGGTATTCCCTGACAAAGACGTGTGTATAAAAATTAGGCATATTAAATGTTATTGAACAAATTTACACTTGTGCCCATATCACTACATATAACAAAAACAGGTAATCATTTCAGACCATATAGAAAAATGAATCACTGTTAAAATGTGAAGGTAATTACATATTCAAGACCAAAAAAAAACCTGAGCCCTGTTTCAGAAAGCGAGTTTAGTGAAAACAGTGTTCAGCCTGAGATGAGGGGAAACTGGGTTTTCAGTTTCAGAGAGCAAGATCAGATAAACTCTAGATCAGTAACCCTCGCAACTTACGCTGTGAACAAACGCAGTTTTCCTCATTCATAATGTCGCTATCAAAGCACATATCTGAACGCATATACGTCTTTAGAAACATTGAAATCCCGGTTAGTTTTTTTTTTTACCCAAACATGATCTTGAGCATGACCGCTTCATGATTAATAAAGCGGTAACATGTCATCGATAACAGAGAATCTCCGGACAATGTGGATTTCTCTTCAGCACAGAATAAAATCGTTAGGCTACACTGTCCTTTATAACACTGACTATGTGGACATTAAGGCAGCTGTCAGGTTGGCAACAGTTGCACTGAAACAGCAAAATTAGGCCTACTGTAGTAGCCTAATCACTAAACTAATCTGTATAAAACCAATGAACGAATCTTTCTTTATGGTAGTTGCACTGATTGGAACATCTATATGGTAGTTATGTTGGATAGGCGTGAGTTTTTCCATTATCTGCTGATCGTCGGTTTTACATAATTTCATTAAACACAACATGAACTCAGAGCTCAGGGATAAGCTCAGTTTGTTAAGCCTGCTTTCTGAAACAGGGCTCTGGCTATGCTCAGATTCTTGTCACTTCACTAGAGGTGCACACAAACAATCCTATTCTTGCTTGCATTTTTTTGGCATTTGTCTTTTTTGATTTAGGCTCAACATTACTAAGCATTATTTACCTCAGAATCAGGATCTGCAACGGGGTTAAGGGCCTGGCCCACCTGCCACAACTGATTTGGTGTCAGGTTCTGCTCAGTCCTGATGGGATGGTTGTCCCACGCATCACTGAAGACATCTAGGCTTGCCTGAATGCGCCGGTAGGAAAACTTAGTGGCAGCAGAATATGTGTAGGACATTGCTGATGTCAAGAAGGTGTTCGTCCTCAAGAGAGTGCAGGATATTGTAATACACTCCTGTAACACTCATGAACAAATCACGCCAGAGGCGCTCAATCCTGTATTAAAGAAAAAAAAAAAAAAGGGGAAAATACATTTTTCATAATGTGTCCTTTAAGATCCTTTGAATAACTTAACTTCTCCCCAGCCACTGAATAAATGGCCATGTTTCAAATTGATTATTGTATACATTTTAATAGAAATCAACTGACATGGGAGTTAATACTATAAATTAAATTCTAAAAGTTTTTATTTTTTATATTTTGCGATCATGGCCAGTAGATTTTTTTTTTTGGTGAGGAGATTGTCTGTTCTTACAATTGCTTATGGTAGGCATCTTAATAAATAATACCTTTAGGCTTCCAAAATTAAGTTTAACTCACCGCTGATTGTGTACGCTTTTCCCCAAGAATGAAGCTGTTAATGTCAGTTCCACGAACTGAGAACATTAATTCCGCTATCCCCACATTTTCTCCTCCGTGATCTCCTCTCACTCTGAAAATAAAACATGAATTTTAGATCTCATCAAGGACACAATTATGCAGAAGTGCCAACAAATAATACGTGAATCCTTTAAATTTCCCTGCATTTTTGCATAATTTAGTAATACAATATGGTCTGACAGGTCTATGTACTGTATGTAGTATAATTGATCTGTAGGTGCTCACAAAGTATAATGAGAAATATAAGTAACTTCAATTGTTTCTTTTCTTAAACTGGTAAATAAGCAAGATTACTGGGCCCCTGTTTCAGAAAGCAGGCTTAAAAAACTGAGTGATATGTGAAACTCCAAGTTCCAGAACAGCTGATCAGAATTAGTTCAGTCAACTCTTAGTATGTTGAACCTGATGAAAACGCGCGTGTGTGGGGATAACAAAAAAAACATCATCACTGGAGCCCCGATACTACGATTCACTATGGCAATGGGTAAATAAAGAAAGGCAGAGCCTCCATTTTAAATCGGGTGGAGTGGGAAAAAAATGAATGTGTGCCAACGCGGACCATGATAGGCTATTCACGTTAAAATGCAGGAGTGGAGGATCAATACGTTAACATTAGTAGTTTTTAATACAGCGTTGCTCATTCATCATTTACAAGACTGGACTTTCCTTAATGAATGATAAAGAGCTGGAATTTTCCTAGAGCCCATTACATTTATTTTAAAAAGGCTAAAGGCCTGTTTATTAATTTGTAATATGAAGGGACAAAATGCAGGTGGCAATAATTGAACATAAAAATACTAATCAAACACATTAGACATAGTTTAGCCTACTCATAGACAGATTGTAAAGTAACAGTCCGTCCCAGAAGGTTAGCCTATTAATGATTTTTTTTGCAGTGGAAGAGGTGTCTAGGTTCAAACTGACTGTAAAGTTCTATTTTAAATTGATAAAATTTTGTATTTTATGAAATGCTGTCAACACATTCAGGCCATGCAGCTAAGAATGAAAATCTCACTTTTAAATTACTTTTATTTGTTTCTGCTGCACCACTGCCAGCCTCACTCAGAAATGTCACATGTATCATATCCAACATGATAACTATGATAAGAATGTTCGAATCAGTGCATCTACAATATGAAAGATTACTGTTCATTGATTAGTTTTATAGAGATTAGTTTAACAGTGATTAGGCTGCTGCAGTAATGTAGCTCACAGTAAGCGTCTCAGTGCAACTGTTGACCTGACAGCTGCCTTAATGTCCACAGAGTCAGTGTTATAAAGAATTAGGGCAGCTTTGTTTAAAAAAAAAAAAAAAAAAAAATAGACAAAAAAAGGAAATATCGGACAACTGCTTCAGGCTCTGCAGGAGGAGAGAAACCCCTAAGGTTTATGTGATCTCGGTCTCTGAAACTGAAAACCCAGAGTTTCCCTCATCTCTGGCTTAACTTACTCTGAGTTTTCACTAAAGGGCTTTGGTTTGTTACTCTTTATATTAACAAACACAAATGAACATTTTTATTTCTTAAACCAGTAGTTTTAAAAGGGGAGAATTTTGAATGAATGTTCTGAATTATGTTTATTATTTAGTGTAGCTTTCCTTAAATTGTCCAATGTAGCAAACATTTCAAAATAGTTAAAAACACTCAACTTTGAAGGTCAGCTGATTTGTTTTCGATTTTTAACTTTTTCTATATCCATTGTACAAGTTAGATTATGGAACAATTGACAATTGTTGTAGCTTTTCTGATAACTTATTTAAGAAAGAAAAATACTGTCATGGAGGCCTATGTGTGAGGTTACAACATACTGTAGTTGATTCATGTTAGAGACAACAATTTAAAAAGTAGCCCATGTCATGTGAAAGAGTAAGACCATTGAGAATTTTGTAATGTCATCTTTAGTTAATGAGTTTATACAAGTTTCAGATGCAATTTAGCAATGCTGATTATGTCCACTTGTAGGTCCAAGCATGTGTTCAGACTATGCTACTTTGAACCAACTGCAAAGCACTACTATATCTGCAATAATAAGTTTGAGTGTTTTTTTTTTTTTTTTTTTTCTTCTGATGGAGCCGTTCGAGGGTAGCCTCAAATTTACGCAATAACAATAATAATTACAATTAAATAACATCACTACCTCAGAGGAAACCCATGCTCATTCACAGCTTCATTGAAGAATGCCAGGTGTGTATCAGATCGGTTGTTGTCTGCTACCTTGAGGTACATCATCTACATATACAATAACAAATAGAATAATACATCAATACTGTCAAGAATTTATTTTCCCCTGTAAAATAAGTCAGCTGACAAAGTTCTGAAGGGGTAAAACAATGCTTAAATGACAGGTGGAACAGTAAGAACTATTGACTCATTCAATTTATAATGGGATCTCATGACATGAGAAATCATCAAAACAGTTAATTTTAGTTCAGTTCATAATAAAGAGTTCAGCACTGATAAAACTGCTGAATGGGACAGATGTAAACTTGACAGGAAAATTGTTAAAGGTTAAAAGTACACCCTCAAAGTTAACAGAAAAATACGTAATAGGTTCAATACGACTTTGCAAAGTCAAGTTCATGTAATTGACTTTCTGAAACCATTCAAGTGAAAAGGCTATTAAAATCTACAGGACTTAGGAATATGCTGTGTATGCCAAGGCTAACCAGTTGTTTATTTTTACATTTGTCATGAACATCCAAGAAACCATAAGGACATTTGCTACGTATTTTGCAAAGACCGGCTAACTCTGACTTTTTCAAATTATGAATTTTTCAAATTATGAATTAGGAGGTTCCTGAGTTGGTATGGAATGACCCTAGGGGTAGGCTACACTGCTGGATGACAGAAAACCATAGAAGTCAAATATATTTGTTTCTAAGGAACACCACCTGTTTGTACAGAAAATAAACTAAAAACGTATGAGAATAAAAAAAAAATCTTCCATGCTTAAAATGGGGTCAGTCAGTAACATTTTGCAGTTCTTTGTCCTTGAAAGGAATTCTTACCTTTCTTGAATAGCCATCTATTCCCCAAAGATAACAAAGTTGTACCTAGATTAAAATAAATCAGACAAGTAGTAAGTCCAAAACACACTACATAACTCTTTGATCTATTACTCTGGTTGATGTGATACAATATACACAATGCCAGATACACAACTAGAAACAAAAAACGAACTAAACAGATACAGATAGTGTACAGACATACCTGATGAGCTTGTGATTGGTGTCAATGTGCACCATGTACTTTGGGTAAGGAACTGTGTACGTCCTCCTCACCACACATCTCAGACGAGTCATCCTGGAAAGTACACCTACACTGTCCACGCCGATGCATGGATGCATACACTCTGTCCCATTGCACTCTGTGTCCCTGTGCAAGTAGAGCACCTTTGACTACTCTGCACCCAGCATCTGGCATTGTGCTCTTAATTCCTGTGATCAATGAGTCCAATTCATCGTCACTGCAGCCACTGTATGAGGCAGATATAGATAGATTATTTTCAGCCATCCGCCTAAAAAAGTGTAGCTCTCGACACACCAAGGAGTCTAGCGATGCATTTTGATGGCAGCCCAAGTTCTAGAAGATGTGTGAGGGTCTCTACTGACGTCGTCAATCGTGGGACGCCCACGAAAGCCCTTCTGCAAATCCAGTGTTATAAATGTCTGCTCATTCTCCATCTCCTGTTGGATAACAGTACTTAAATTTGTAAGTGCAGACAGTAATTCTTCTCCTACATTCACTGCGTCATCCAGAGCACTTAATAAAACTAAATTCTGATGGCAAACAAAATGTAACCCTTCCATGTCGAGAGGCTGCCTCTCCAAGATGTGTAGCAGTCGGTCATGCAATCTCTGAAGGATTTCACGCTTCAGTGATTCCTAAAGGATAGAGAGAAATCGATATTTAAATTTTATTTACTTGCTGTCTGTAAATGTTTTCTTAGCTTTCCCCTTAAATACAGAATCACAAGCTGTGAATTGGAGGCCAACTTCAGCTTCCTCTTATGCCGGTTTAACATACAACGCAGCTCCCGGGCCAATAATTGCACAAAAGCCCGAGCTGCTACCTCGGCTTGGAGCGACAGACCCTGTCAAACAGTCACTTAATTCATAAAAATTTCACCTTTATGGAAAGATACTAGCCTTAACCCTATTAGCATGCAGACGCGCTAGCGTAGCTCGCTAGCTCAGCTCGCTAGCTTAGGATGATAGTTGCACAATTAAACCGGTTAACATTAACAATTAAACAACATCTCATAACAAGGAGATAACTAACTAAACACGTTAAGTTATACTTACCGCTCCCCTGTCGTTGCCAGAAGCCATATTGAGGGCTCAACCAACTGACTGAACTCCACCGTGACCGCGCTAGCCCGCACCACAGGCACGTAGCGCTGTGCGAACGCGTTCATGATTGGCTTATGAGTAAACAATCCCCCACGTGGGGTGCGTTCTTGTGATTGGCTAAAATAAGGGAGCCATCTGATTGGTTGCAGATCTGTTTAAAAAAAGGCATTTGTGTGTGAGTCGAGCCACGTCAGGGGAGTCTCAAAATTCACACACAAATGCAGGGAAGTTAACAGACCGCAAGCAGTTTGTAAATCAAGATTTATTTGTGTGTGCATCAGAAATACATTTGTGAATCTTGTCCTGTGCATTTGTGAATCTTGTGTGCATTTGTAAATTTTGTTTGCATTTCTGAATTGTGTGTGCATTTATGAATTTTCTGTGCATTTATGAATTTTCTGTGCATTTTTCTGTGCATTTGCATTTGTGTATCCTGTGTGTGCATGTATGAATCCTGTGTGTGCATGTGTGAATGTAGTGTGTGCATTTATCTTTATTGAGACTCTTTTAGCTCCATAGGTGAATGATGTAAACCCTTTGAAATCAAAGATTATGAATTATGATTCTGTTAATGATGGTGCTACAGCCTCAGAATGGGATTAGTAGACCTAGGACTTTTATAGATTATAGGTTCAATACCATTTCACCAGTAACATTACACTTCTGATTAAATATGATATTAATACACTATATTGGAACTTACACATTTACTCTAGCAGTAATTTCCTCCCAAGCAAATTCTCTCTTTGTTGCAGCAGCTGCTGTGTTGCTTTTTTAACGAAATACATGTTCAAACTCGCTGTATGTGCAAATATCTATCTACACATTTGTGAATATTTTTTACAAGGGCAAATTTCAATTTACAAGTTCAGATTTTTCTCCCATAGTATTCTACAAGCTCGCACCTTTTGCACCATATTGACCTTCATATCCGTGCTGCATGTTGTACCATGTGTTGTGTATTGGGTTTGTGCTGTTCTGCCCCCTGGAGGCCAGGGTGAGCATATCATGCTCTCACCTATACACACCTGCAAGCTAGAATCACTCTGATGTTCCCTTTGTGTCACTACACCCTGAGGAAGGATCAAGCTGACACGCGTTGCTGTATTTTTAATGTCTTGCCCTATTTAATAAAGACCTTTTTATCACTTTTTGTAACCAACCTGGAGTGCGTGGACTTGATCGTGGATTCTTCCTCCTTTTTGTCATGTTTAACAATGTTTACACATGCCTGTAAGTCCAGCAACATTATACTGTTAGATTTATAATGGAGTTTGGTGGGGGGGCGATAGAACTAAACAGACATGTTTCAGTGTTTATCCTGCATCATTCAGGACCGTAATGGGAGAAGAAGATATTCATCTTGGCCGGACTGCTGCCCGGTGTTCTTTCCTGGAAATGTCTCTGGAGAAAAAGAACATTGTTTACCCAGTTTACTATGCAAGAGTTTGGTACAGATACATTTCCATGACATGAATTCAAGTGGAATTAAATTAATAAGTTTGGACTAAATGAGCAAAGAAACTAATTTACCTCATAGATGGTTCTGCTGATTTTTTATGGTGGTAGAAAATTACAATAAAACATGTTAAACACTATAACAAATATGTCCATAAAGCTGTTTAAATTCACTGATTAAAATAAAAAAGCTAAATATTTGCTGATTAATTTTCTATGCATTAAAAACGACTGCCTGCTGAAATAGGACTGCACCCGACTTGAAGATGCAGCAATACTTTTGTTTTTTCACCAAATCCACCCGTCTGTGTAAAGATACTTGTCAATAAAAACAAATCAGATTCATATTTAATGTATGTAATGTGTTACAGGGGTGCAGTCTTATTTCAGCAGTCTCTGCCAATGCCAAAATAAGACTGCACCCCCCCCTCCAACTCAGGATTGTAAAGTCTAACAATGACCCAATTAGCTTTACTTCACGATGTTTGAACAGACGAGTGGATTTGGTGGAAAGAAATGTATTGCTCCGTCTCTGTGTACCTGCTGGCTGTGTATGTTAGGTTGTAGTACTACAACATGTTGCAGCCTGTGTTGGTGAATAGTACTTTTATTTAGAGTTTTCTGACAGGAAGTGTGTTTTATTCCAGTGATGGTGAGAGGAGAGCGGTGGTGACTCTGCACATCGGGGCTTAAATGAAAGAGGATGCATGCAGATCTCAGACAGCTGGCAGGATCATTCATCCTCTTCTTCCTCAGAGTGTCCTGTCTGCAGTCAGGTGAGTCCAACTGTCCCCTGTCCTGCTGCTGTGTGTTTAAATGTCCTCATGCTGCTCTGCAGTTTCTCAATCAGCCAGCAGCTGTACTGCAGGTGCAGCTTACCTAAAGTCTGACTTCACTATCAGCAGGAAGCATCTGCATTGAGGTCCAGAGAGAGGAGTTCCCTCTGGCTGCATGCATTCTTCAAACCACACACAGAGTATTCATTCACTTTTAATACCTGGAATTAGTTTAATGTGTTGATGATAATGTTTTATTTTGTCATTCAAAGACAGATAAAAGAAACACCATACACAGAAGGAGACACATGCTTTGAGATTTGGTTAATTATTAATACAAGAAGCAATATTAGATTTTAACAGGTCAAAGATAAGCACAGTTCATAGTATATTTGTGTAGGTAGATAGAGCCTATATTGAATGCCTTTTACCTGCCTTTTAGTAAGAGATATTTTTAAATGAGAAAAAAGTGATTTAATGTGACATTGTGGTCTTTGATAGAGATAGAGAACATGTGTCTCCAGATGTGTGTGTGTGTGTGTGTGTGTGTCTGTATCCCACACACATCTGAAGCTGGATCTCCTGAGGTGGTCCCACAGGTCCTTGTTCAAGGACCAAACTGTGGAGGAGCTGAAGCAGAACATGACATCTGTATGTTCAACAGTCGGAGCAATGTCCCGCACTAATGGAGCTCTGAATATCTGTTCCTTTGGAGGACCCTGATGATAATTAGTCTCTGTCAACACTGATTCACTCTCAAAGACAGGAGAAACAAAAGCAAATACACATCTACACACATTATATACACACCATTGTTATACACTGTAAACCTCGATTTTTCTTGTTTCTAAATAAACTTACCAGTGATCATTACTTATTCTTTATGTTTAATAAAAACCTGCTATCATTACTAAACAACATTAGTTGTTTGTACTATTTAGCTGAAAGATTCATTGCAGTAGTCAGGTTTAGCAGAGATAACTCGGTATGTTTACTTTCATAAGAAAGGGGAGGGGGCTAATTCACAAACCTGCCTGGTCACGTGACAAGACCAGCATCTTGTAACGTGCGTCGAAGGGGGTCTATACCTGGTGGGACGAGCCCAGGCATCGGCAGCAGACGGTACCCTGACCAGGAAGCAACCTCACTCCAAGTGGAATGGTTAGTATGTAAAATAAGTATTGGAGCCTAGTTCTCTTTGTGGGGATTTTGAATACCCAAAAGCTTGCAGATGATTTGTTGACGCACCTTATTTTTCTGTCTAATGTTACTGTTTGAACCTGTGCATGGTGTTAATACATGCTTATTGCTAACACTAGCAAGCTACTCAAAAAAGTGTCACCTGAATGTTAAAGTTAGCTTAGTGTTACCAGTCTGAGGACGGCTCACATACCGGCGAGTTTGCTCGACTGTATCATTTATAAACCGTCATTTTACGCAATAGAAAAGCGATTCAACCGCTGTCGGGGCAAAGCAGTGTAGCAGGCGCTGTGGAGGTGTTTACGTTGCGTCCACTTGACCCGTCCTTGGCCACTCTTGTCTACATGCCGGTTTTCTCTGTAACACAGTCGTCGTTTCAGTTCTATTACCTTATTGTATTTAACAATGACATTGTTGAGCTGAGTCTTTGAGCTAAACTTTTTCTTGTTTTCTATTTTTACAGATCCTTGTGGTGTGAGGATGCTGTGGAAGTGTAAGTATTGTGAGTTTCTGTGTGAGAAAAGGGGTTACCTTTTAAAATATTATCAGTTAAAACACTGAAACTATGGTAGAACTGTCCCATTTCCCTTCTTACACCAAGAATGTGTGTGCACATTCAACTCCATTAATGTACTTAAGGTCCACTTAGCGAAGATTCACCAGAAAACCCAGGGTGCACAACTGAGTGAAACTGCCCAAGTAACCTTTCACTGTGAGTCATGGGATTTTTCTGCACCCTGCACAGAAGCAGTCTTTCTCACTCACCTGCTCAGTACACATTTAAAGGTAAATCACAGAGTCCAGTGTCCATATAATGGCTGGAACTTTCACACAATTGTGTATTCTACATTTAATGCGCACAGAACACACAACTGGAGGATGTCCAGGCCAGAAATAGTCTCTAGTAGTGTAACTAATGAAATGGCTCAAGGAGAACATGAGCCTCCAAATGACACCCCTGAATCAGAAAACAGTGAGGATTCTACCAATGAAGATCTTAATGATCTAGAGAAACAGCTGGAGCACAACCTAGCAGCTCTTTTTTTAAAGATGCAAACGGTCCTACACATTCCAGAAAGTACGGTACAAGAAGACAACTATCCCACTGCTGCATAATGCACTCAAGGACATTCTGAAAAATCATACAGATGTAGGTGATTCAGTTGTGGAAAAGTTATTCAGGGCTGCCGCAAAGAGCAATGTGATCGTGAAATTCTGTTGCAAGCATGGGCCCTTATCAACAACAAAAAGGAGAGCAACATATGTGAATAAAAACTTCACAGAGGTTAAACCAGGGGAGTACATTATTGAAAGAGGAAAAAAAATCTAGTGCTGTATATGTTTTTTTTGCATCCAATGCTACAGAAGATGCTGAATAGGGCAGATATTTTGGACAAAGCTCTTCCCGTCCAAAAGCATGTGCAACATGAGTACAGTTCATACAGACATGGCTCGTACTGTAATGACAATGACCTCCTTAAAGGGGACGAATTCAAAATCGCTGTTGGACTTATACAGATGATTTTGAAGTGTCCAAACCTTTAGGAACATCTAGAAAGAAACACAAAACGAGTGCAGTCTATTGGGTGATAGCTAATGTGCCATCAAAATACAGATCCACACTCCACTCCATTCAGCTTGCTGTTTTGTGTAAAGCCTCTGATGTAAAAGAATTTGGCTACGCTAAAATTCTCCGCCCTCTCATTCACGATCTGGCTTCTGTGGAGCAACATGGTGTATATGTTGAGAAGTTGGGAGAATGTGTCAAAGGTACGGTTTTATATGTGGCTGCTGATAACCTGGCTGCTCATTCTCTGGCAGGATTCTTCGAAAGCTTCATGGTGGACAGATTCTGCAGGTTCTGTATTGCGACGAGAGGCGAGATGCAAGCCAAGGAGGTCAATTCAGGTGGTTTTGAACCCCGCACTATACACACTCACAACCAGCAGGTGCAGGAGGTAAAGCAGGATCCCACTGTGGCAAAACGGTATGGTGTGATAGGAAGGTGTGTACTGACTGACTGTCTGGAGCACTTTCATGTTGTTCGTGGGTACCCCCCTGACATCCTCCATGACCTTTTGGAAGGCATTGTTCCTGATGAGTTATTCCTCTGGATTTCACACATGATTTCTAAGAAATATTTCACCATAGAAACACTGAACCATGCCATGAAAACCTTTGAATATGCTTTTCATGACAAAACTGACCAGCCTCAGCCAATTGCCCATGGCTTCTCTACCAAAGGGACCATAGGTGGCAATGGCCATGAGAATTGGGCCCTTCTCAGGCTGCTCCCACTTATCATTGGCCATAAAGTCCCTGAAGGAGACAATACATGGAACATTCTGCTGCTCCTAAAAGACTTGAGTTGACTGTCGCAACAAAGCACAGTGAAGAGTCGGTACATTTCCTTGACTGCAAAGTGTCAGAACATAGAGACTTGTTGCAAACAACATTCTCAGATTTTAGATTACGGCCAAAACACCACTGAGCATTAACCTGAGATGATCAAAGCATTTGGTCTCCTTTCAGATGTTTGGACAATGCGCTTTGAGGCAAAACACAAATTGGCTCTTAAAGGTACACTGTGTAGTGTTGTAAGTATTTTCTTAGCTAAAATCAATGTCTTCATTCATACTATGACCTCTGCCAATGATCTGACTTATCCTCGTAAGTGAAGATTTTGTTATCTGTATTTATACAGATAGCTGAGGAGGGACATACACCACTAGCCTACCTGTCTAGCTAATCCACAATGTGTTTTTGTTCAGAGCCAGTGTCACGTGACTGAAACCAGAAAAGAGAGACAGCGGAGAGATCAGTGTGCCGTGAGAGGCAGAGAGAAGCCTGCACTTCACTTTAGTTAAAAAATAATGGCGGATCAGACTTATGCCCAGCCACAGAAGGAATACTCGTCGCCAAAAAAGCGAAAAGGGGAATTAAAAAGGCAACGTGACCGGCAAATTCAAAAAACGAGGGTAAACATTGGGGTAGCCTTACCAACGTGGAAAGAGCTAATGAAAGAGAAAGACTTTCAAAGGGACGCTGAAGTTGCCTGCTTCCTTCTCAACAGGTTAGTCAATGTTACGGTCTAAATTATAAGCTTTTTTCATTGCTTGGTTGTTTAATTCATTATAAAGGCAGCATAACCGTAGAACATGTGTAATTAAAAGCTAAACAGCCTCGTAAGTGAGTAGCAGCATAGGCTATGTTTGATGGAATAAGGGTTGCATTTCATGCCCACTACCTCCATCAATAGCCTACTTTTCATGATGGTCTTACACCTGCTATAACTTTTTAATATTAATTTGGTCTCTAGTGGCATTTCTATTTTCCTTATTCAATGCTACTCGTAATCCTGACTGCAAACCCAGGTGTATTGACGACAACCCCCACCCGTGAATGAGGGATGGGTTGGCTATTGAGTAAAATGGAAAGTGGAGAAGGTGCTAAAAACAAGGTTGTAGCCTGAGATGTGTTGTAGCCTAGAAGTTTGATCAGAATCCATTTTGATAGAGCCTATGACTGATGTTGCATTGCTTGCACACCAAAGGCCACTTCAAGTTGTATGTTATCTGACATTTACTGTTATTTATCATATATACTGTGATCTCACATTGAATATTACAGACCCTTACAGTGATCTGTATGTATAGTGTCTATAGTGTTATTTGTCTACATGTTGGAGAGAGTCAACACCTGCTTGAGTCAAGTTCCTTGTATAGCGTATATTGTATATACCTCATAATGTCTTATGATTATTGTTTTCAGAGATGAACATCTGAGTGCAATTGCAGAGGCACCGGACATTGAAAGCCTTAGGTAACCCATACACTGTCATTGTTTTTAACTCTGTAGTCTGGCTGTGTCCCTTTTGAAAATACTCTCTGGTTGCATGTTTTCATCTGATACATGTTTTTAATTATTATCATTTATTCTCATAGCATGCATGACATGAGCATTGTTGAAGAGGAGTTGAATGAAAATACCTTCAACGACCCCATGAACAGTGTGTAAGTGGGATTCTATTCTATCTATTGAGTTGTGTAATCTTCATTCATAAAATTGCTATTTTCTAAGTATTTTGTATATTAAAGGATTGATTGGGCAGAAGAGGGTCCCTCATTTCATGGTGACCGGGACGACAGTTCTGATGAGGAATATCTTCCACCAATTTCTTTGCGGTGAATCATAATCTATTACTACTCTTTACTTTGTTTCTGGGCTGTGTTTTTACATGTAATCAATGTTCTATTTACTATTTTTAAATGTATTTCTGTTCTTGTAGTTGACATTGATGTTTCGGGGAATATATGGCTGTATGCCGAAAAGTCATGGAAATTATTTGATTGAACTGTGTATGATCCCTGATGTTCTGCCTTTCCAGAATGGGTGGTGCGCTGAAGGGAGCACAGGTAATTGATAATCTGCCAACTATCGGGATCGCTGAGACTGTGCACCACCTGCCTGCCCCTGAAGTCCATTCTGATGAGCCCCCGAGTCTCAAGCAGCCAATTTTGCCAGGCTCTCAGAAGGTCCTCAGTGAGGATGACATTGTTGGCGACAGAGCAGCAGTGATCTATGAGAACTGCTTGAGGCAGCTTGTCACATTTTTAATTCTGCCCGTGGACAGATGCACTGGTGTATTGAGGACTGGTTTGGTGTCGAACAGTGTTGCCCCCTTTCCAACAAACATCGCCATCAGGGGCACTGCAATGAGCGTTGAATGGGTGAGCCTTGACAATCGCATCACAATGTATGATAATTTGATAACAAATTCATGAACATGCGAATGGTCAACCCTAACACACACCTCACCATCCAGGACAGCTATTGTGTTGACCCTATTGAAACATTCAATTCAATTCAATTTTATTTATAGTATCAAATCATAACACGAGTTATCTCGAGACACTTTACAGATAGAGTAGGTCTAGGGTTGGGGATGCGATGAACAGTGGCAGTAATAGTCACATTAATAATGGAACAGTGACTTCAAATGGTAGTCATAGTAGTTCATGTCATATCAGTGCGCTGCAGGGCGTTACAGGATGTAGCGTGGCCCAGCAGAGCATGGATGGACGTAGCAGGAAGCTGCAGGGTTCAGCAGGACACAGCATGACATTGCAGGGAACCGCAGAGCTTAGCAGGGAGTGCAGCAGGACCACGGCGACAGCTGCAACCAAGACCTTGGTGCCAATGTTCTCCAAGGAAATACGCTGGGTGAAAAAACATAAGGACTCCGGGGAGTAAACTCCCCAGAAGCTAGGATTAGTAACAAGCATTTCTGGGATGGGATGCACACAAATGGTAATAGAAAGGGAGAGGAGAGAGCAGCTCAGTGTGTCAAAGGAAGGATGTCCCCCCGGCAGTCTAGAACTATAACAGCGTAACTAAGAGAGACAGGTCATAAGGAGAGGTAGCCTGTTCGGGCTTGAAACTCTCTGGCCTGCCTCCCTCTACTTTTGTTATATTATTAATCTAACGACTATGAAGAGAAGCATGTGGGCCTGGTTAGGCGGACGCTGCAACTCTTCACTCCCTAACTATAAGCTTTATCAAATAGGAGAGTTTTAAGTTCATTCTTAAATGCTGTGACAGTTTCTGTCCCCCAAACCCAGATTGGGAACTGGTTCCATAGGAGCGGAGCCTGATAGCTGAAGGCTCTGGCTCCCATTCTACTTTTAGAGACTCTAGGTACCACAAGTAACTCTGCATTCTTGGAGCGCAGTGCTCTAGTGGGACAATAAGGTATTAGGAGCTCTTCTAAATATGATGGTGCTTGACCATTTAGAGCTTTGTAGGTCAGGAGAAGGATTTTAAATTCAATTCTGGATTTTACAGGAAGCCAATGCAGAGAAGCTAATACAGGAGAAATATGATCTCTTTTCTTAGTTCTTGTGAGAACACGTGCTGCAGCATTCTGGATCAGCTGGAGAGTCTTAAGGGACTTATTTGAGCAACCTGACAGTAGGGAATTACAATAGTCCAGCCTGGAAGTAACAAATGCATGGACTAGTTTTTCAGCATCGTTTTGAGACAGGATATTCCTAATTTTGACAATGTTACGAAGATGAAAAAAGGCTGTTCTTGAGGTTTGTTTTAGATGGGCGTTAAAGGATATATCCTGATCAAAAATAACCCCTAGATTTCTGACAGTAGAGCTGGAGGCCAGGGCAATACCATCCAGAGTAGCTATGTCTTTAGATAATGAGGTTCGGAGGTGTTTAGCACAATAATTTCAGTTTTGTTAGTTTAACATCAGAAAATTATAGGTCATCCAGGATTTTATATCTTTAATGCACGCTTGAAGTTTAGCTAGCTGACTGGTTTTGTCTGGTTTGATTGACAAGTATAATTGGGTGTCATCTGCATAAAAGTGAAAGTGAATTGAGTGTTTCCTAATAATATTACCAAGAGGAAGCATATTTAAGGAGAATAGAATAGGTCCAAGTACTGAGCCTTGCAGAACGCCATGGCTAACTTTAGCGTACTTGGAGGATTTATCATTGACATTAACAAATTGAGATCGATCAGAGAAATAGGACATAAACCAGCTTAGAGCGATTCCATTAATGCCAACTAAATGTTCCAATCTCTGTGATAGGATTGTATGGTCAATGGTGTCGAATGCAGCACTAAGATCTAGTAAAACAAGAATGGTCCTTTGTCTGCAGCAGTTAGAAGGTTGTTAGTAATTTTCACTAGTGTCGTCTCTGTGCTATGATTCTTTCTAAATCCTGATTGAAAGTCATCAAATAAACTATTGCTATGTAGAAACTCACATAGTTGGTTAGCGACTACCTTCTCAAGGATCTTGGAGAGAAATGGAAGGTGAGATAGAGGTCTATAGTTTGCTAAGACCTCAGGATTGAGTGTGGTTTTTTTCAGAAGAGGTTTTATCACAGCTATTTTAAATGACTGCGGTACATAACCTGGGAAGAGAAGAGATCTGAGGCCATCAGCCGACTTCAAGGGAAAGATGTGGTATTCCTATGTGTGTATTTGTATATATGACCTTGTTCTACATAATTTTTTTATGTTATACAATGAAACTAATTTTGAAAGCATCTGTCATACATTTTTTGTATTTTGAAATTACCTTCTTTTTTTAGGTGATGGCAGAAATGACTCACCAGGGCATTCTGCACAATACTGCAGCTACACGACCATGGAGCTTGACTCTAAGGAAATTGTCTATGTGGCCACTATAGACAAGCGACAGACCAACTGGAACTCCAATATCATGGAGAAGGAGGGTTTTATCCAGACTGTGGACAAGCTTACCAAAGACTTAAAGGTAGTGGAGTTCTGCATGGATGCTCATGTCCAGATTGGAGCCCTTTTGAGTAAGTGGTCATCAGATAAAATGTTTTAATACAAATATATAATATGCTGATTGAGATACTTGGAAATAAAATGATTCCTTACTTCACAGACAAAGGCAGATATAAGGATCTGAGAATTCACCACAGCCTGGACATGTGGCATGGTGCCAAAAATCTGTCCAAAAAGATCTCTACCGTAAGTTCTAATGCATCTAATTTCATTAATAACACCGTCCTGTACCTGCCTGCATGTCAGTGGAATCATCGTATTATGTTAGGTCTCCATGCAAAATACATGCATGGAATAACTTGTTTGTGTTTTGTTTATCCCCATAAGGCAGGAAAGGTGAAAGGACAGTCTCTTCTCATTCACTGGCTGAGGGATATAGTTAACAATTTCTGGTGGTGCTGCAAGACAGCAGAGAGATTTCAGCAGTTTCTTGTAAGCAGGATTCATATTTTTTTTTTATTCAAGAAGTTCCATGATTCAAATACCTTTGACATGATCATTTGGTTTTGTTTTTGTGTTTATTTGTTTTACTTTCCTCAGGCACTTTGGATTGGAGTTCTGCATCATGTTTGCAACAATCACAACGGGAAACGGGAAGCTGCCAACACGATCACCTTGAAGACACTCAGGGTAAACAGTGGATTGAGAGAGATTCGAAGAGCCACAAAGCACTAGTAGACATCGTCCACAACAAGTGCTGGCAGAAGGATGTCCACAAGTATCTGAGCTTCAGGTAAAGTGTGGGGACATGACAATTAAACAGAAATGTCACAGAGCCGTAACTCATGTGTGGGTGTGTGTTTTGGGGTCTAATTTCTTTTTTATTCATCCAGATCAACAGCACATCTTGAGTCATTTCAGAATCACATTCTGATGTATGCCAGCAAGCGCCAGGCCTTCACTCCCCAAGTGTATGACTCAAGAGTTGTGCTTGCAGCTCTGGACTACAATTTCCACCGCGAACGGCCAACATACCGGACGGCAGAGGGCCAGTGTGATGTGTATGTCAAAACTCTCATCAAAATTTATGTTGTATTCAAATAAATGCATATTCCTATTGTCTTACAAGTATGATAGTCTAGTTTTCATAATGACTAAATGACTTGTAATAATTGTTATTTTTTTTATTTAGTCTTAGGAAGAAGTACAACAAGAATGCAAGAAGATATAGCCTTTACACCGTGAAGTGTGAGAAATCATATGGTTACCTCCCTGAGTTGCAAGCACGCATCTTGAAAGGGAGAGTCACAAGTGGAGTTGGGATGCTTCGATGGAGGACCCTACATCCAGATGACCCACGGCGGCTTGGTGTTGTGCCCCCGATACCTCCACCACCGACATCAGAGTTGGTACGGACACAGGTCAGCAGAGGTCTGGGTAAGTGACAAACGTCTACATGCCGTTATTTCAGCTAATTACCTTTCCCTTTAACTGATACTGAATTGTGTGCACATGCGTGTTAATGATAATCGATTGTGTGCACATGACTAATGGCACTCCATGTCTTTCCCAGGATCAGCCTTCCATGCTGCTACCAACTTGGAGGCCGATTGAGCTGTTGTTTTTTTTTAGAAAAATACTCATGGCAATCTCTTACATCCCTGGAATGTAGCCAGTGTATTGTCCCTGAGGGTCTGGGAACTTTTCCCTTATCCTGCAAACACAGCAGCTGGGAATCACTCTCCTGTTCCCCTGTCCTAATGCGGCATGCTGCCAGAAAATAAAGTGTCTGTAAGCTGCATGCCTGTATTCACGGTTGTCATCACCGGGCTCCCTTACATTTCCGAATGCTGTGAGATCCTCCCGATACTGCCTATGTATTCGCAGATAACCCTTATCCAGGCAGTATTGTGTGAAATGTGGAAGGAGGCATGTCTCTGCAGTGGTTAAAGGTACACCAAGGTACCTCTGGTACTGCCGCGGATGTAGGGGCACCATTTCTTCGCTGATGCTCCATCAATAGATCAAAAATCAGACCCGGCTGCCTCTCCAACAGTCCAGCTGTGAGGCGTCTTTGACCCTCAAGGCTCATCTCCTGCAGAAGTCTCTGAAGAAATCAAAGGAAATAGGATAGGGTTAGGCCATTAGGTATACAGGTAGGTATTAGGTAGACCTATACAGCCAACAGATTGGACAACATGTTTTGCAGTATAGTGCAATGGAGGCAATGCAGGGATCTCATGTATCAATGTTGACAAAAGAAAACTATTGGTGTGCAAAAGAAAACATTTCTCTATAACATTTTTTATAGGCCTTTGTTTTCAAAAACACTAAATTAGCTCACGTGACTATTTTTAGATTAGATTAGACTCAACTTTATTGTCATTGTGCAGAGTACAAGTACAAAGACAACGAAATGCAGTTTGTGTCCAACCAGAAGTGCAAAAAGAGCAGAAAAGTGCAAGTGATATACAAGTACAGACAGGACAAGAAATATAGTGCAGTGTAGACAGTAGTGTACAGTTGGTTAACAGAAGGTTGTTTAGAGTAATATAAATTAAATATAAATATGTGCCGTGTATTAGCAGTTACCTTATAAGACCAGAATAAATATGTAATATGAAAAATGTATGAACAACATGTACAGATCTGTGCAATGTAGTAGCAGTAGCATTATAATAGTAGTAAGAATAATATAGATATATGCAGTGTATTATAAGAAAAACAGAATACATTTGAATATTCACTATGAATCATATAGACAGATGTGTATTTCACTACGTGAATAGTATTGGGAAGAGAATAAAAACTCATAGCTGCTGTTAGTAATATAAATTGTACAAACCTCTGTCGCTTCTCTTCTCTGCCTTTGGAAATCTTCAATTCTTTCACGATCATCTCTTGAAGCTGCCAAGCGTCCTCGTCCTCCTCCTCGCCTACCTCCCGCCGATCCACTGCCTCTCTGTCCCTGTCCTCTCGCTCTCACTCTCCCTCTTCCTCTTCCTCTACCTCTCCCTACCGTTGAATCACCTAACAAGGCACGTATATCGAAAAATAAATGAATAAAGAATGTATCACTACCAATTACCACAGTTCATGCTTTTTACAGTCTGTGATTCATACTGTAACATTCGTTTGTTCGTTGTGTGTCAAGTTGTTAGGTGATGCTATAGGCTACTAATGGCAGACTACCAAATAAAACCCATAAACATGGCAACATAATTCACAATCTTGCTCGAGGAGTAATTACTTATACATGCTCACACTAATGATTAAATGCAGTTTGTTTGAAATAACAAACCTCATCACCCGAAAGAAAACTCGATGAAGCACTATTGGAAGACATGTCATAGCTTCTTGGTACATAACGGCTACTGTAGTTGCAACACACATTTGAAAAAGCGAAGTGCTAGAGAGCACTATTTGTTTGAATACAATATACAATTTCACCGCTAGATGGGAGAAATTCCTACACAGTGTACCTTTAATTACCATTTAATTAATGTATAACAATACTGAAGAAGCATTAATACACCATAATTAAACAGTTACAAATGCTGTTTGGTAGCCTTATTGTAAAGTTGAGAACATTTGCACCTTGATAAATGTATAATAATACTGAATAAGCATTACTAAACCATGACTTAACAGGTATTAATGCTCTGTGGTATATTTATTGTAAAGTTGAGAACATATGTACCTTAACTAACACTTTTAAACTTTTAAACATTAGTGAAACATTGTCAATGTGAAATAAAATCTTCGTGACAACCTTCTGTTATGCACACATATTTATATTGTAAAAAAGGTTTTCATTTGATTATGAGTTTAACTCAGTCAGTTCTCATCTTTCTTTCCACTGAAGACTCAGAGCTATAACAGTGTATTGAGATTACACTGGACATTTTCCCGCTCTTGTCATCTTCACTGTCTTGTCTTCTGGATAATCGTCCTCTCTCGAAACCTACCAAACCATGTGGAATATATCAATGTCTTTTAGATACATGGAAAAGCTACGGATGCAAGGATTGATTGTTCACTAGATCAACGTCAGATCTTTCCACATGTTGTACACTCAAATGACAACAAAACATGATAGGGCACCCTTAATGGTACACACTCTATCTAGTGAGTGGTGAGCTACCTTGACGATTATGTTTATCCATTATCAAGATTGTGTCCAGAATATGAATGCATTGATGCATCTGACAGCCAGCAATCACAGCATTCAAATGTTTGTTCATATAAATCACAGTATATTATGAACCATAAATAATCATTATCATAGTTTATCCTCCCCGGCTGAAAGATGGTCTGGCTCTCTTTCACAAAGACTTGATTTTTCCTTTGCAGTTTCAAACATGCCTTGAACACACTGCATCTAACCACTGAAAGAGCTGAGAAAACAAAGAAAACTAAATCCTGTTACTTTAAATATATCCACACATTTTTACATCACATCCAGTATACTGTAGTAGTAAAAGTTACACCGTTTCATGTAAACAGGCTCTTTAGCCTGGTAATATTAACTGCAGGGTAATATGTTGACATGCTAGCTTTACTTTCACAACACTCATCTCCAAGTCTGTAAAACTCTTAACCCTTGTATTGTCCTTCGTGTCACGGGAACTTGTTTAGTTTATTCACCTTTTGTATTAACCTCGCGGCCTCGTCCTTGGGGTCCCGGGGACCCTGGCTTATTGTGATTCTATGCATTTGCTACTAGCCTCGGGGCCTCTGTCCTTTGGGTCCCGGGGACCCTGGCTTATTGTGATTCTATGCATTTGCTACTAGCCTCGCGGCCTCGTCCTTGGGGTCCCGGGGACCCTGGCTTATTGTGATTCTATGCATTTGCTATTAGCCTCGCGGCCTCTGTCCTTCGGGTCCCGGGGACCCTGGCTTATTGTGATTCTATGCATTTGCTACTAGCCTCGCGGCCTCTATCCTTCGGGTCTCGGGGACCATCGCTTATTCTATGTTATTCCATGTCACATGCTCGCCTCGTCCTTCGGGTCCCGGGGACCCTCGCTTATTCTATGTTATTCCATGTCACACGCTCGCCTCGTCCTTCGGGCCTACTATTTGAACGCTTTGCCACGTCAACTACCGAGGTGGCAACTATTTGGCCCTTGGGGTCTCCGGGATCCTCGCCTAGTCAATGACATTTTTGTCTCTCGCTACTGGCCTCGTGGCAGCCTGTGTCCCTCGGGTCCCCGGGACCCTTGTTGCAGTGGAAAGTTGATGTCGCTGTTTTTTTTTTTTGTGTGCAGCGTAAAGGCAAAGACGCTGTTTTTTTTTTTTTTTTGTGTGCAGCGTAAAGGCAAAGACGAAGCTCAAACCGCCGCGCGAGCCAAGAGGCTACTGTCTCACGCAGTCCGTGCAGTAGGGCTGTGTGCAGCTCCCTCAGACGCATTTCTGGCAGCCACCGCACACGATGTGTGTCTTGCGGTCCTTTTTCTTTGGACAGAGTTGACACCTCTTTTGCTTGCTGGGCACTCTCGGCACTCTCGGTTCTTCTTCCTCCTCGTCGTCTTCCTCGTCGTCTTCGTCCTCCTCGTCTCCTCGCTGGTCCTGACGGGCTCGCCTGACACCAGCGCCTGACCTCGGCGCGCATGACCTCGGCGCGCCTGACCTCGGCACACCTGACCGCCACGGCTTTGACGAGCGCGGTGGACGCTTGCGTGCGAGGGAGACGCGAGCGCCTCTCGATGAGCGGAGTGACGAGCGCCCTGCCCAGCTGCTCAAGGAAAGCCATGCGCCTGTTGAGCTTGCCGCGCAGCCACTCGGGCCTGAGCTCTCGCCAGAGCACAAAGGCGTTGTAGGCAGACACTTCGAGGATGTTGTGGAACAGGGCAAGGGGCCAGCGCGCCGTCTTCCTGCGGCAGCTGTACATGCCAACGAGCTTGTCCAAGTTGTCCACGCCACCCCTGGTGCTGTTGTAGTGCAGGATGATGTTGGGCTTGGCGGCCCTGGACGCGCTGACCCGCGCGTCCCCCGTGTGCAGCGTGCTCAGAAGCACCACGTTCCTGTTCCTCTTGGGCACGTAGGACACCAGAGTGACGGTGGGCGTGAAGGCGAACCTGGCGGGCTTGCTGGGCAAAAACACACACATATACATACATACATACAGACATACATACATACATACACACACACACACACACACACACACTCTGTCAGGCTACAATGGCGGACCCAAATGCACGACTCAGGAAACAAGGATAAAGGTGATCGGTTTATTGCTCCCAGAACAATGCAAGCAACGGTACAGATCCAACAGGCAGGCAAACGTGGTCGATGATACAGGCAATAGGTCAGGCTACACGGGGAAACAAAACAAGGGAACGCTGGAAAGTGAGTCAACATGGAGCTACAACAATCTGGCAGAGAACAAGTGAACACAGGTGAGTATACTGTATATACACGGGGGAGGGGAAAACAACCAGACACAGGTGAATAACATTAGGGCGGAGACAGGTAATCAAAAACGGCGGGAAACAAACAAAGGCAGGAAGACAAGTGAAGTGAATGAAGACACACAGTGGATGCAAAATCAAACAGGAAGTTCATGAAAACAAACAGAAAACACAATAAGAGCGGAGGCAGACGTGACAGTACCCCTCCCCCTAGGGCCGAACACCGGACGGCCCAGGCACGTCAGGATGCAGTCTGTAAAAGTCCTGAATGAGACTAGGGTCCAAAATATTGCTGGCCGACACCCATGACCTCTCTTCTGGACCATACCCCTCCCAGTCCACCAGAAACTGACGGCCACGGCCCCTCTTCCTGACCGCCAACAGCTTGCGGACCCGGTATAAACAGGGCCCCGTCAATAAGGCGAGGAGGAGGAGGAGGCGGCATGACCGGGACCAGTGCGCTCTCCTGGACTGGTTTGACTCTGCTCACATGGAATGTGGGGTGTACTCTCATAGCCCGGGGCAGCTTCAACCAGACAGCCACAGGATTGATCACCTTAGAAACAGGAAACGGTCCCACGAACCGAGGGGCCAACTTCCGGCTCTCGATGCGCAGAGGAAGATCGCCGTGGCCAACCACACCCTCTGGCCCACCTGGTAATGGGGCGTAGCGGACCTCCGTCGATCAGCTTGCCTCTTGTAGCGGTCCCTGTTGCACAGTAGAACCTGTCGAGCCCTCGTCCAGGTCCGTCGACAGCGTCTGACCAAGGCCATAGCCGAGGGCACCCCTACCTCCCTCTCGAGGGCAGAAAATAGTGGCGGTTGATAGCCGTAGGCGCACTGAAAGGGCGACAAGCCAGTGGATGAGCAGGGCAGGGTGTTGTGGGCGTATTCCACCCACAGAAGCATCTTGGACCAAGATACAGGGCTCCTAGAAACCAGACAGCGAAGACCCTTCTCCATCTCTTGGTTAAGTCGCTCAGTCTGTCCATTGGATTCCGGATGATAACCCGAAGATAAGCTGACCGTGGCCCCAATCAACGTGCAGAAGGCCTTCCAGAACTGGAAGATGAAATGAGGACCACGATCAGAAACCACATCAGTAGGCAAGCCATGGATCCTGAACACATGGGCGAGCAGAACCTCCGCAGTTTCTTTTGCGGTAGGCAACTTGGGCAGGGGAATAAAATTTACCATTTTTGAAAACCTGTCCACAGCTGTGAGTACCGCTGTATTACCATCAGAAGGAGGCAAACCGGTAACAAAGTCAAGAGAAATGTCCGACCACGGCCGCTTGGGAATAGGCAGAGGCTGCAGGAGACCAACAGAAGCTTGACGTGAGGTCTTGTTTTGGGCACATACTGGACACGCAGACACATACTCCCCAACACCTCTCTCCATGGACGGCCACCAGAACCGTTGCCGTATCACAAAAACGGTCCTCTTGACCCCCGGATGACAAGAGAGAAGTGAAGTGTGAGCCCAGTGGATGACCTGAGCCCGAAGGTCAGCAGGAAAAAACAGGCGGTTGGAAGGGCAACCTGCAGGAACAATTAACCCGTCTTGAGCCCTCTTCACCCGTTCCTCCACTTCCCAGGTTACGGCCCAAATAACACAGGACTCAGGCAAAATGTTCACGGGCACCTCGGAAGAGGGGTCAGGATCAAACAGACGGGACAGGGCATCAGGCTTCACATTCTTGGCGCGGAAAATGGCCCTGCCGCTCTCCTCGTGCCACAGGCTCTCCAGGGCCTCGTTTCGGGACCTGTACACGCCGGCGAGGAGCAGCAGCCCGAGGTAGCCGCGCAGCTCCGTGACGTCCGTCATTTTCCAGTCGTTGCCGCATTTCCTCAGGCCCTCGAGGTTCGTGGCGGTCACCATGATCTCTAGTATGCGCCGCATGACCAACAGGTCAAACGTGGTGTTGGGAACCAAGAAGCTGGTTAAACCTGATTTAACCAAAAAGGCCTAAGATTGAGCTGACCAGAGAGACAAAGGAATCGTGGCCTGTATGTAAACCTCAAAGCCTGGTTAATTCACACCTCTATGCGAAAGTTCCAGCCAGAAGGGACAAGCCTCACAACTGGCAGGAAGTCAAAGAACTACAAGATTGTAGTCTCGACACTTTCAAGAGTTTCGAGTCTTCCTATTGGGTCAGCGGGACCATAAACACAGCAGAGTCTTGACCTATAAATAAGCCTGATCACCCAAAATCCTGTTGTCTTCACTCGCAACTCACTTTGCTGACAGGAGGCGCGCAAGCGCTTGTGCTGAACTTCCTTTTTCTGGAGAAACTGGATTTTATTTCGGTGGATCCTTGAAAACGCACCAGTGTTTTCATATTTGCAGTGAGAAGGAAACAACGTTTTTCTTCTCAAAGTCGACTAAACTTGCCCCTTGCTGTCTTTTTGGAGGGAAGTTTCTCCGTGGCCGCTGACGAGCGCCAGGGACCCGCTCTGTGTGATTTCTGTGGAAATCTATGGACAGGAATAAATGGACTGAACACACCTGTAAGAAGGCTTACGTCTGGGCAGAGATAAGTAGTGTGTTTTATTAATGAGCAAAGGGTTCGCTACCACTTGTTACCCAGCATCACTACCGCCCTCTTGAGGCTAAATAGTTATGTGCAGCTCAACGGAGTAGCCATTTTGTAGTTTTGTGTTAGAACTACATTTCGACACCCCCCCTCCTCTTTCACTCACTCTCTCTCTCACACACTCACACAGATACAGACGTGTCCATGCTGCTTTGTTTTTGCTTTGTTTTTGGTTGTGATATTGTAAAAAGGTATATAAGTTTATTATTGAAGGACTATTGATTAGCTATTGATAATTGTGACGTTAATAAATCTTATTATACTTAATTAGCAGTTGCTTGTGATTATTTGTGTACTTGTTGTAATAATTGCTGGCTGAACCGGTCCGTGCTCGAAATCACCCCTTCCTTTGTTTCCTTATAAAGGATTTTCACAGAAATGAGACTGTTCCACAGTTTGATTATTGGTCCCTGACTTGCAGGGTGGTGCCCCGTTTTGATTGTTTGTTGATTTGATACAGTTATTAATAACCATATTCATAACTTTATTAATATTGATAAAACATCTCTGATAATTTGCCAATGATGAAATCTGTACCCTGCGGGAATCCAACAGTGGAGAGTATGTCGCGGACGCGTGTGGCCGTGTACTCTGTGGGTCCCGGGCTCTCTGGAGCGGTAGCTGTGGTCTTGTTCTTGGTCTTGGTCTTGGTCTTGGTCTTGTTCTTGGTCTTGGTCTTGTTCTCCTTCTCGTTCTTGTGGTGTGCCACGGCAATGAGGTCGAGGGCAACTGGGATGATACGTCGTCGAGGACCATTCGATTTCGCCGTTTCTCGACAGGAACCTTTCGCTCTCCTCCTTGTCCTGCTCATCCATTTTACTTCTTCTTCTTCTTCTTCTTCTTCTTCTTCTTCTTCTCCCCTTTAACGTACACCCTCTTGGGCTGCTGCAGCTATGTCTGCTTCTCGTTCTTGTCCTTGTTCTTGTCCTCGTTCTTGTCCTCGTTCTTGTCCTCGTTCTTGTCCTCGTTCTTGTCCTCGTTCTTGACCACGTTCGTCTCGGTTGTCGGCGGCGTCGTAGTCCTCTTCTCCCGCGTCGTGGTCAGCGGCGTCGTGGCAGTCCTTTTCGTTTTCTTTTTCTCCGTCGGCGACGTCGTGTTTGTCTCAGTCGTCTTCTGATGCACACCCGCCGGATGACCATTCGTCGTCCTCGTCAGAGTTGCTGTGGTCATCATCGTCATCATCTTTTTCTTCTTCTTTTTCTTCTTCTTCTTCTTCTTCTTCTTCTTCTTCTTCTTCTTCCACTTCTGTGTTTTTTTCTTCCATCTCTTCCACCTGGGGGACATTGCGTGCTGTGCGTGCCTCGCGTGCTGCGCGTGCCTCGCGTGCTATGCGTGTTGCGCGTGCCGCGCGAGCTGCGCATGGCGTGTGTACTCCGCGTGCTGAGCGTGCCTCTTGTTCCGCGCGTTTGAGAAAACGATGCAGCTCCAAATTTATAGTCACACAAAGGGGCATGCCAGCATTGTAACCGGCTGCTGAACCGAGTACAAAGAGTACAAAGGTCTAAACAAAGAAGAAGAACAAGACGAAGCAAAGATGACAAAAAAGAGAAGATAAATGTCAACAGTGTGTGTGTGTGTGTGTGTGTGTTATAATAAAAGTGTTTAGTAGGACGAGGACAAAGTGTGTTTCTTTACCCTTTCCCTACCCTTTCTGTGTTACTACTACAAGCCAGGCTGGGGTCCCCCGAATACCATGGAATAACGTACGGGTCCCAGAGACCCAAAGGCCAGGGCAGCGGTAGCGGAGAAATACCATGGAAAAACGTATGGGTCACAGAGACTCGAAGGCCAGTGCCGCGGTAGCAGAGAAATACCATGGAATAACGTATGGGTCCCAGAGACCCAAAGGCCAGGGCCGCAATAGCGGAGAAATACCATGGAAAAACGTATGGGTCTCTGTGACCCGAAGGCCAGGGCCACGGTAGCAGAGAAATACCATCGAATAACATATGGGTCCCAGAGACCCAAAGGCCAGAGTTGCGGCAGCAGAGAAATACCATTGAATAACGTATGGGTCACAGAGACCCAAAGGCCAGGGCCGCGGTAGCAAAATAAAAAGCTCTAAGTGACCAACATATTATTTCATTTCACTCATTTATTAATCCACAGCAGTTTCCATGCTGCTATGGATTAATAAATGAGTGAAATTAAATAATATGTTGATCACTTAGAGCTAGCTTGGCTGTTGGGTTAGCTCTAACATAAGTTAATAGCAGAAAAATCTGCCAGAGAACAGGGTCATTTTGGTTACCTAAAGCTAGCTAACTAGCTAGCTAGCGCTTTGATTTTGAAAAGATCAAAACTGGATGTATTATAAGCGGGCTGCGGCCATGGGCAACATGTGCTGCTGATTAGAGTTTAGATTCTCTGCCCGTGCCCAGGCCGTTATTTTCCGCCACTATCCTCGGGCCGGGGAGGGCCGGGCCGAGCCAAGCCCTTGATCAATCATTTGTGTTTTATTTTTAATCATTACTTTATTAGCCTAATTGGGTGGGGAGAAAGCTATGCCATAATCAGAAATATTATCCATATAGGCTATATTTAGGCCATAGTAACAAATGTGTCCAAAAAGTTACACAAGTTGGACTACAGTTACAAAATGCAACATGTGTCATGCGCGGAGTCTTTTCCTCTCGCACGCATCACACCGGGGCTGCTGGGCTGTATTGTGGAGCTTAAGTGCAACATGGAGCTTAGGATGTAAAGAAGAAAAGAAAAACAGGAGAATTACCTTTGAGCAAATTTGGAGGAAAGTTGGAGGTATGGAACCATTTTAAACAAATAGTGGGCAGTGACAACATATGTGTCGGCTATGTTGAGTGCATTGGCTAAGTGCGGCACGCTGCTCGCCTATGACAGCAAATAAAATGGAGAAGTAGATGATGAGCAGACACATGAAGCAGAAAAAGATGATAGAAAAAGATGATAGTCAGCCTTCAATGTCCTCTTTTGTTACTTCTCCAAGCATAGGCTACCCCTAAGGGTGAGGCAAGCCCTCACAGATAAATGCGTTGTTTTTTTTTTTTTTTCGTTTCTTCATTCAACAACTCTGAATTGTAGTTGAGAACGTCAATTATAACGGCCCACGTATTAAAACAGTGTCTAAAAAAGGTTTCAATCGGGCTCGGGCTCATAATTCCAGTTAGTGTGTTGGGCCGGGCCGGGTTCGGACACAATGTGCACGGACTCGAGTAGGGTCGGGCTTGATTTTTTTGGGCCTGATCTAAGCTCTACTGCTGATACTCTGGCAAAGAAAGCATGGTGTATGCTTATCTTGTTTATCGTCTGGCTGATAAGGGCACAAGGTTTGTCAGTATTTCAGTCACTTTATGATATGCTGTTTAAAAGTTTTACGAACTTGGAGATGAGCAAGAAAAACTAGCATGTCAACATATTAGCCTGCAGTTAATTACCACGCTAATGAGCCTGTTTAGCTACATGAAATGGTGTAACTTGAGAGATAGAAATGCAATTACTACGGTATATTGGACGTGGATTGGTTGATTTCTGCATAGAGAGAGTGAATAAACCAACCAACCATGAAGACCATCTTTCAGCCGGGGAGGCTACACTATGATAATGATTATTTATGGCCCATAGTATACTGTGATCTATACAAACAAACATTTGAATGATGTGATTGTTGGCTGTCAGATGCATCAATACATTAATATTCTGGACACAATCTAGATCAGTGTTTCTCAAATGGGGGTACGTGTACCCATGGGGTACTTTGGAGGACTGCAGGGGGTACGTGAGATATTTAACTAAATGTTTAATAGTTACAAGGCTGTTGTCCAGAACATTGTTCTTCTTTATGTAGAATTTTTTTTTTCCTACCAAAAATGTGACATTTGTGTCGCCTTCTTTGGACCTTCCTTCCTATACTGTCCTACTTTTTACAAGTTTCTCGCTTTTTTCTTCTTACGTCACTGTTTTTGAAGTTGTTGATACTATTTCGACCTATTCTTGTCTTACTTCCTTCCTTCTTTCTACCATCTTTTTCCAAGTTTTTGTCTTTTTTACAGTTTTTGTCTCTTTTTCTCATTAGCATTTAAATATATATTTTTTAATTACAAGGCTGTTGTTTAGTAAATCTATTGCTGATATCACTGTACTGTTCCTGTTTATATACACTTTTTTTTCTACCGAAAACGATTAGCGCTGTTCAGGGGGTACTTGGCTTAAAGAAACAATTCAAAAGGGGTACATTATTGAAAAAAGTTTGAGAACCACTGCTCTAGATAATGAATAACCATGATCGTCAAGGTAGCTCACCACTCACTTGGTAGAGTGTATACCATTACCATTAAGGGTGCCCTATCATGTTTTGTTGTCATTTGAGTTCACAACATATGTAAAGATCTGACGTTGATCTAGTGAACAATCAATCCTTGCATCCGTAGCTTTTCCATGCATTTAAAAGAAATTGATATGTCCCACTTAGTTTGTTAAAGGGAGGAAAACTATCCAGAAGACATGTGGGAAAATGTCCAGTGTAATCTAAACATGAACAATAAACTATGAATCATTGTTTAGTAATGTTTATTCAGCACAGCATTTATTAAGTGTTACTTAAGGTGCATATGTTCTCAACTTTACAAAAAGGATACCAAACAGCATTAACACCTGTTTAATTATGGTGTATTAATGCTTCTTCAGTATAGTTATACATTTACTAAGTGTAAGTTAAGGTGCATATGTTCTCAACTTTACAATAAGGCTACCAAACAGCATTAATAACTTTAATTATGGTGTATTAATGCTTCTTCAGTATAGTTATACATTAATCAAGTGACCATTTAAGGTTAAGTAATGCTTATATAGCATTCACAATAATTCATATAGGTTGGGCTTTAAGTCAATGTCTACATGAAGATAAAAGGAAGAAGCAAACCTCTGCATGGAGACTATAGAGTCTTTTCACTGATCTCACCATCTACTGAAAGTAAGTCATATGTTGGCGAATGGACAAAAAAACTATAAAAACAGTTTTTTCATAATAACATGGCTTGCCTGTGAACCTTTAGACATACATGCTATCAAACAGCTTTATCAACCACCTAGTAATATTAGGAAATATCTTAATTACCATCAACTAAGCGTTTACTTAGACACTTTAGTTAGCTTTTATTTCCAGTTTAGGCTTTTTAGTACATTACCTAATGTTAAAATAGACACATTATTTAACTGTTATTAACAGTTAGTCAAAGCATTAACAAATGGTAAATAGACGCCTTAGTTAACTGTTACTAACAGTTAGTCATGTCTTATTACTGCATTAACTAATGGTATAATAGACACCTTAATTAACTGTTATTAACAGTGTAATGCATTAACTAATACTAATTAATGTACCCTTATTGTAAAGTGTTACCGAAAGGTTTCCCAAAACTCGGGTGAATATTGGAGTGGCTTTTCAGAGGTGGCGAGAGCTCCGGGATTTTAAAGATCTGAAGAACAGTGCAGATGTAGCCACATTTCTCCTCAACAGGTAACATAATTACCATGAATGATTTATCTTTCACTTGGTTATTAGTAGTCAAAAGTCCACAAAGCTACGTTGGTGAGGATAATAGTAACATTTGCACAGTGGTCGGTCAGATATGATGCTGAAATGGCTAACAGTAGCCTGCTAGTCAGCATCGTTTTACTGTTGGTGAGTAAAGTTAACATTGTGTTAGTGTTTAGTTAAAATGTTGTCTGACATGCCTAGGCAGTTCTGTCAAACTCCGTTGTGTGGGAGGGGCTTAGGAGACTGTTTGGACTTCAGCAGAAAGGGGGGAGGGACTGAGAAGTTGTCGATGTTCAAATTTTTTGGCAAAGTCCTGGCTCTTCACAATCTTACCTACAGCAGCTTTAAACCTGCATTCTATCTGAATTCCAGCAGGAGGCGGCATGTGCGGTCACAAAAGGAGGTCGGTTTCTGTAGAAGTAAATGAAAAAGTGGCCCACTTCTCACTTGATTTACTACATCAGTAAACACTTTCATAATGAGTTTATGTTCTCAATCGCTAGTTTTAAGTCTTCTGCAAAACATAATGATGTTCATTTTTTGAATTATGGTCTCGTTGATTTTAAAATAGGCGATAAAGCAGGGGGTGTTTTAGGGCGTGGCTAAGATGTGATAGCCAATGAAAGTGTGTAACGTAACGTAGAGTGTAATAGCTCCTCCCACACTCCTCCCTCTCGTCTAAAATCGTCACATCCGCAACCAGGATGGCTGCGCCTGTAATGGCAAACTCGATGACGGATAGCAGATCTCCACAAACCAATGGGTGACGTCACACATGCTCTGTCCATTAATATATAGTCTATGAATACAATACACTCTATCTACACACACTCTCTCTCTCTATCTCTACAATCTCTCTCTCTCTCTACACTATCTCTCTCTCTACAATCTCTCTCTGTCTCTCTCTCTCTCTCTCTACACTCTCTCTCTCTGTCTCTCTCGTTCTCTCTCTACACTCTCTCTCTCTCTCTCTCACTCTCTCTCTCTCTGTGGTAACCTTTTCAGCTTTTTACTTTCACTTCCTCCTGTGCTGTGGCCCAGATAAGTTTCCTCGAGGTTAAACTTTCGGTAAGTGACATTTTCAGCTGATTTCTGATCTTTTAGTTTCATCTAAATGTAAAAATGTGTTTGTGTAGTTGAAGAGTTTGCAGTGAAAGTATCAACACCACCATGTACAAATACTTTGTAAGTGAAAGAAGACCTGACTTGGCTCCTTCCTGTTACATATTTTTTGTGTCGAATAAAAGGGCTTACAGTATTATTCCTGTATCACATAAACACAGAATAATACATAAAACTACTTTACTCAGTCCCCAGTGTAAAGTAATACAAGAACTATAAGCTATGAAATAATACTCAAAATATTCTTTACACACACACACACACACACAAATACACACACAGAGACACACACACAGGCGAAAAAGAAAGTTCTATTCATAGATTTTCGGCTCTTTATCTTTCAAAACATGTCTTTCTTTACTCCACTTTTGTCTAATGAGTCTGAGAGTTTAATTTAAATTACACAACATAGCGTCACACTATATGATATCAATTTCTTTCAATTTGACCCTCGTGTTGTCCTCGGGTCAAATTTTGCCCATTTAAAAAGTTTTCTCAAATCAGAAATTTGGGTTTCTTTCAACCAAATTGGAAAAATAAATAAAATGGATGGTTCCCTAAAACGCTCATCACAGGTAAAATAAATTATCAGTTCACTACTTTCATTGAATTTAGGTTTTTTATTAAATTATATAGCATCTAAAAAAGAACTAAGACAAAAATGCTTGTTTGGAAAAGTGACAAAAATGTAAAAAGAAAAGTGACAAAAGCATTGTGAAAAGTGTCAAAAAAGAACGACCAAAACGTTTTTTTTTAACAGTGCTGACTCAAGATATGTGTGGACTTTGAACAGAGCAGAATCAAAGAGCCATCTGTGTGATCATTCTGTACTTCGTTTTGGAGATTTGCATTTATTTATTTTTGTTTTAATAAAGTTTAAACTTTGTAAAACAGTTTGGAGGGCTGTGGTAGAGATCCATGGCCAAAAGAAAATAAGGAGAAACACAGCTACTTTTAAACATGATCAGTGACTCAGATATCAACAGGTTTTTGTATATGAACAAACATTGCTAAACTGACCTTTTCAAAAATCCTGTGTTGATGCAAAGAAGCAAAACTCAGCTCCAGCCGTTCCACTTTTCCTTCCTTTGACGTGATAAACAACGTGTGTTACGTTAATCAGAGTATGCACGTCTGCATGTAAACAGGAATATACGCTTTCATTAGGCAAGTTAACTGCTTCGTCAGTATATCCAGGGTGCATGTTTTCCTGGGGTGATGTGAGGGATTTCCCCCTTTCTGGTCTACATGTTCCTGCCTCTGCTGAATTAAATTTATCTCCCCGATCAAAGTGATCAATGCTACTTCACCAATACATTAAATATTATATTCATAAAAAATAGGTATTTAAACTAAGTAAAGCTTTGTAATGTGAACACATAATGCCATAGAATGATAAAATCAGAGCCACAGTTGCTGGTTGTATTTGGCCGTTCCAGGACACCAGATACAGAGCTCCAGGATGCCGGCTACAGAGCTCCAAGAAGCCGGCTACAGCGCTCCAAGAAGCCGGCTACAGAGCTCCAAGAAGCCGGCTAAAGAGCTCCAAGAAGCCGGCTACAGAGCTCCGGGACGCTAGCTACTAGCTGCAGTTGTTTAGCCGCCAACAGTAGCCGACTACAGGCACCACCAGATGACGCTCCCTTCAGACCTAAACCCTAAAAAAAACCCTCCCCTTCTTTTTCCACAAATCGCACCCTGAGTATATTGTGATTTTCAGAAGAAGGAAAAAAAATAAACATTATATAGTAATATGTTGTGCATATAAACAGCCAGTGTTCTTGTGACAGAGTTCATTTCTCCCAGCAGGTGTTTCCTCTCCAGATGAAGGTGTGGAAATTCCCGTGAATGGAACTTCTACCCTTAATAGAAATTCTCTGGTTTTATTCTCTTGAATCATCCAAATATCAGGATCAGAGATGGCCACCACACAAAGTGACATTCAGCTCTGATCAACAAGCCAAAGGGATTAAACTGACACTGGTATGACACATAGAGAAGCAGCAGAGAGGAAGGTCCCCTGTACCCAGCTGTGTATCCAAGAAGAGTGATTGATCAATGGATGGCAAGATGTACTTCGAAGATGGACGTCGTTCTTATGACCCAGTGTAAGTCAATTTAGTAGTAGTGTTGAGTTATGGCAATAACCCAATTAAATAAGGTGTAGGGAGGGGTATGACTGAAGGAATATATGTGAAGTATGATAATGTGCAGTGGTTTTTATTTCTTTTATGATATTGTGCAATATACTCCTTTTACTGTATTCTGTTTATTGATGTGTTGGATGGGTAGCGATGTTGATGTCTGGTTCGGTGTTTGTGTTGTGGATTGTGTGTCAATATGCCTGTACTGTACAACAAATTCAAAAAACTCAAAACTCTGTTTATGTTGTGTTTCAGCCCAGAGAAGCAGCACAGACCTATACCTGGACCTAGACCTAGACCTAAACCTAAACCTGGACCTGGCCCTGGACCTGGCCCTGGCCCTGGCCCTTGCCCTGGACCTAGACCTAGACCTGGACCTGGACCTAGACCTAGACCTAATCCTAGACCTGGACCTGGACCTGGACCTGGACATGGACATGGACCCAGCTGTGTGTCCTTCAAGAGTGACGACTCAAAGGATCTTCATTTTACTTTTAAACAAAGATTTGACAAAAAGTACGTAGTTGTATATAGTGTTCAGTATAAAAAAATAGAAAAGATATAATAAACTTCTTTCTATCAGGATTCATCAGAGACCAGACTGTCCTGAACCTGGACCAAGCTGTGTGTCCATGAAGAGTGACGGGTCTGTCACTCCTTATAACTTCAAAGATGGCCACTGGGTTGATAAAAGGTGAGGACTTCAAACTGATAATTTAAACAAAATTATGTGTTTTATGTGACTAAATGGTATTGTGAGATCTCCAGTTTTTAAAACAAAGACAGGGGGAAAAAGTAGGACGTTGGTGGAATTTGAGGAGTACAGTCTTCAGGTTGAAGTAGTTGAAGTCAACCACAACACATCCTATCCTAATTGGATGGTGTAACTATTCAACTAGTCTCGCTTTCCCAGACCTTCCTCGACAGCACTGCGAAGGAAGGTCTGGCTAGTCCACACAGCATTCCGGGATGGGAGAAGAACGTACTCTGGTTTACTAGCATTTAGGGCTGCAACAACGAATCGATAAAATCGATAAAAATCGATTATTAAAAAAGTTGGCAACGAATTTCATTATCGATTCGTTGTGTCGCGCAACTATTAGGCCACTCAGTTGCGGAGATAAAAAAAGAATTGTGTTGAGCACAGAGCGGAGCAGCACGGAGCGAAAGAAAAGAAAAAAGAACAGAGCGGGGGGAGAGGAAATACGGAGAGAGACCCGTAACGTTGTTCTGAAACACATGGCAGAGGCAGAGAAATCAATACGACCTAAGTCATCCAAAGTGTGGGAGCATTTCACACTAAATAAATTGAAAACGTGTTAATTGCAAGATAAACAAAAGCGACACGGCATGGCACAGGCGCACCACGGTGATGAGTCAGCACCTAAAACGTAAACATGTTGGAGTCCTTGATGAGGAGGAAGGGAGTTCAACAGCAGGGTAAAGTCACTACACTATCCTACTTCTGTTCCGGTCTGAAGGGAGGAACGTACCGTCCCTCCAGTAGCTCTTCTGGTGCTGCCGTTTACTCGTTATCCAGCTGACTAGCATGACAAGCTAGCGTTAGCTCGGTAATAACAGTAGTAAAACAGGAGTGGTTTGTAAGACTAAAGACACGGTTTTATTCACTCTCCTTTTGTGGCCCATTCATTTTTTTAATCTGTTGTCATGTATATATTATGTGCTTTGTCCCATATCAGTTATTGTTGACAAATATATGTGTGTGTGTTGTATAAATGAACTTAACTTGCGCTTACTACAATGATGGTTATAATTTAATGAATAAGCTTGTGTATGTATGTCTTGTCTGTATCTGCTCCTTGTGTTACTTACCTTTACACAACTATTAACTAAAACAACTTTTTTGTTTAACCGATTCATCGATAAATCGAAAAAATAATCGACACTTTAATGGATTATTAAAATAATCGTTAGTTGTAGCCCTACTAGCATTTCACAATTGTCATGGGTGGTGCAAAGCTCTGGAGGGAGACAGTTCCTCTGCTAAATAGCCTCGGGAAGTAACTTCTTTTGGTGGAACATGTGTACGTTCAAAAGTAGTTTTAGTCGTGCAACAGAAAACTCAGATTGGAAAGATAGTCTAGCTAGCTATCTGGATTTACCCTGCAGAGATCTGAGGAGCACTTAACCATAGTCCTCACAAATCCACCAAAGTTTAGAACGCCAACACAACGAAAGAGGATGGGGACAGACATCCAGCCAAAAAGAGGGACATCCGGCGGCACCGGAGCAATCCCAGAAATGAAATATCGTGGATATAGACTACTATTTAACAAAGGTCACCCCACAGTGTAATTTCCCCACCTACAGCTTTAAAATATACATTTAAACATGTACATAAATTAAATATTAATTATGGATCATATAAAATGTGACCAAAAACTACCTGGATAAAAACATACTGTACAGTAGGTTTATTAAACCACCGACTTGATTCAGCTTGTTGTGGGTGCAGTGCAGAATTTATCTTGTGTTTTTATCAGGAGGAATCTGAAAGAACCTGAACCCAGCTGTGTGTCCATGAAGAGTGACTGGTCTATGGCTCCTCCTTTATTCTTCAAAGATGGACGCCACTCTGTTGATCAAAGGTGAGGATTTCAAAATGATAATTAAAACAAAATCATGTGTTTTCATCAGACGCTCAGTTGTGAGATCTGTTGTTTTAAACCTTAAAGGAGAACTCCGGGCAATTTTTACGTTAATCTTGATTGCTATATGTATATAGAGTACTGTCGATAGCAAAAAAAACGAGCCGAATCGGTGCTAGCAACACGGAGCTGCTGCAGCTAATGCCGAGAGCTCCCACTCAGCTTTGTGCCTCTTAACAGACACAAAATGCAACTAAAATGTCTGTGCAACATGAACAGGGACCTTATATGACAACAAGATGCATTTAGCAACTTAGCCATTGTTTAAATTCACCTACCCTCTTAGTTGCTAGCTGCCGTCTGGGATGAGTGAGTGTGTTCAGCCAGGTAGTTTCCTTAGCCAGGCTAGCAGCCCCAACCGTCATCCTTCTACTTCCTCCCCGCCTCCCTCGCCTGCCGAGGCCGACAACAATCTAACAAGCGCCTGCTGGTCTGGTGGAGGTCTTCCAGAAGATAGTAGTGACTATGTAACTACATGGAAACGGACCAAATTATGTTTATGTGTTACGCCCCTGAAAAAGGGGAGAATTAATCACAAGAGTGATGCGCAGGTGTTTCCTCATTGAGAACTTTAGTGTAAATCCATTTTACAACAGTACCACATTTTACAGAACAGATATACAGGAAATAGTTTTGTAGGATACAAGGCTTATAAAAGTTACAATAGCGTACACTGTAATTCACTAAAACATATTAAACATTTTCAATATAACTGTTAAACACCAATTAGTTTTAGCTCAGTAAACCATAACTAAATGCATCACAAATGTCAATAAAGTGCTTGAAACACATTGAAACACATTATACAGATAACACCGCAAAATAGATTAACTGCATACATGTTCATTCACAATTGACATAAAATGGTGTCTACTCTCAGTACGGAGCTATTCTTCTCTGTACCAGAGCGGGGCTCCGCTCACACACACGCACACACATTACGTTCTGCAAACTTAACTCTAACTTACTTAAAATGTTACTAACACACACCTTAGACACTATTGACATGGTAGAAAGTAGGAAGTTATTAAATGAACTCCGTTTTATCAATAACATACCTGAAAAAGGGGAGAAATAATCACAAGAGTGATGCGCAGGTGTTTCCTCACTGAGAACTTTAGTGTAATGAGGAAAAGACCGCGATTTCCCCGGGAACTTGGGTGGAGACCAAAGCAATCGATCTCAGGCTCGTAGATTGAAAGCATTTAGTAGATCACAGATTAACACTTTTACCCTTAAATTATGCACCACAAAATAAAGTAATGAATATGTTTACAGATTCTTCTTTAGGGTTAGGTAGTTACAATTATATGAACTTTATCACTCTCTGTGAACTATGTACTGAGTGCATGATCCTTTTAACCTGAGCTATTTTAGAATAGAATATACACTTACTAATACCGTTAGTGTATAACAGGCTATGAGTATTTCCTTTACCCTGTCACATATGCCCTGTACAGTAAAATAGTGTTTTAGACTGCTAGCTGTAGTCTCGCGCTGAAGTCCCGTGGGAATTCAGTTGTAGCGTGAAAAAGGTAAATAGCAGTGTGCAACTAGCCACAACTGTAGAATATCATGGTCATGGAAAGGAAGACGATGAAAGTTTAGGCTTCATCTGCAGCTTTTGAAAAGTGTGGCCATAGCCGTCAAGAGTACTTGAGTTGCTTTCCATGGCAGTTGTTAGAGTGTCCACATCAGATCTGATAGCGCCAAGGCTTGCAGTCAGGGATGCTAGCTGAGCATGTATAGCAGTTAGCTTCTCGGCGCTCCGAGTGAAGCGCGTCTCGAGGTAGCTCTTCTGTTTCTCCAGTAATGCATCTGCAATGGCGTCCATATTGACGCGTTGGGTTTTGTTCTTGCTTGCCATTCTGCTTCAAAAGACTCTATCGAGCAAAAAGTGATAAAATATCAGCGGTAGAACCATAAAAAACAACTATTTGGCAAGGTTAGGCCCGGAGCTACACCTTAAGCTGCCATCTCTGTCAAGCTGATCACGTGACTCCGGACTGTGTACCTATTCAACAAGTCTCTCTTTGCCAGACCTTCCTCCACAGCACTGCGAAGGAAGGTCTGGCTCCACACAGCATTCCGAGATGGGAGAAGAAGATGCTCTGGTTTAAAAGCATTTCACAATCGTCTTGGGTGGTGCTAAGCTCCGGACGGAGCCACGGTGCCTCTGCTAAATAGCCTCGGGAAGTAACTTGTTTTGATGGAACATCCATCCATCTTCGTCCGCTTATCCGGTGTCAGATCGCGGGGGGAGCAGCTCCAGCAGGGGACCCCAAACTTCCCTTTCCCGAGCAACATTAACCAGCTCCGACTGGGGGATCCCGAGGCGTTCCCAGGCCAGGTTGGAGATATAATCCCTCCACCTAGTCCTGGGTCTTCCCCGAGGCCTCCTCCCAGCTGGACGTGCCTGGAACACCTCCCTAGGGAGGCGCCCAGGGGGCATCCTTACCAGATGCCCGAACCACCTCAACTGGCTCCTTTCGACGCAAAGGAGCAGCGGCTCTACTCCTCACGGATAACTGAGCTCCTCACCCTATCTCTAAGGGAGACGCCAGCCACCCTCCTGAGGAAACCCATTTTGGCCGCTTTTACCCTGGATCTCATTCTTTCGGTCATGACCCAGCCTTCATGACCATAGGTGAGGGTAGGAACGAAAACTGACTGGTAGATCGAGAGCTTTGCCTTCTGGCTCAGCTCTCTTTTCGTCACAACGGTGCGATAAATTGAATGTAATACCGCACCCGCTGCGCCGATTCTCCGAACAATCTCCCGCTCCATTGTCCCCTCACTCGCGAACAAAACCCCAAGGTACTTGAACTCCTTCACTTGGGGTAAGGACTCATTCCCTACCTGGAGTAGGCACTCCATCGGTTTCCTGTTGAGAACCATGGCCTCAGATTTAGAGGTGCTGATCCTCATCCCAACCGCTTCACACTCGGCTGCGAACCGATCCAGTGAGTGCTGAAGGTCGCAGGCCGATGATGCCATCAGGACCACATCATCTGCAAAGAGCAGCGATGAGATCCCCAGCCCACCGAACCGCAACCCCTCCCAACCCCGACTACGCCTTGATATCCTGTCCATAAAATTTACAAACAGGATTGGTGACAAAGCGCAGCCCTGGCGGAGGCCAACCCTCACCTGAAACGAGTCCGACTTACTGCCGAGAACCCAGACACAGCTCTCACTTTGGTCGTACAGAGATTGGATGGCCCTGAGAAGAGACCCCCTCACCCCATACATCCCCCATCATCCTCCAGCTCTGCCTCTAACATAGAAGGCGTATTAGTCGGATTCAGGAGTTCCTCAAAGTGCTCCTTCCACCGCCCTATTACCTCCTCAGTTGAGGTCAACAGTGTCCCATCCTTACTGTACACAGCTTGGATGGTTCCCCGCTTCCCCCTCCTGAGGTGGTGAACAGTTTTCCAGAAGCACCTTGGTGCCGACCGAAAGTCCTTCTCCATGTCTTCTCCAAACTTCTCTCACACCCGCTGCTTTGCGTCTTTCACGGCAGAGGCTGCAGCCCTTCGGGCCCTTCGGTACCCTGCAACCGCCTCCGGAGACCTCTGGGATAACATATCCTGGAAAGACTCCTTCAGTCGGACGGCTTCCCTGACCACGAGTGTCCACCACGGTGTTCGTGGGTTACCGCCCCTTGAGGCACCTAACCCCTTGACGCCTGAATTTATTCACAATTACATAAACAAAATATTATGTGTGTTTCTGGCTTCAAGCTGATGCTAAATTAAGTTGAGATTGTTAATTTGTCTATAGCATATGGAATAGATATAAATTTAGATATGATGCAAATTAGCGACAACAGGCATTATGGTAAAATTCTTTAAAAAATGGTAAAATTAATAAAACACATAGTAGATTTTATTCATGTCACAAAGTTGTTAGAACTTCTAAACTGTAAATGACAAATACATGGATCTTGACAACGGCAAGAAAGAAAACACTCTCCTACTCCCTAACATTGACAGTAGTTTCTTTAGGGTTAGGGGTAGGGTTAGGTTTAGGGGTAGGTTTGGGTTAAAACGCAACACCCAGAATGGGTGCTGCGAGGGGCACGGGCACAAGGGGACCACTGGTGTGAATAAAAACACTTTAAAGAACTCCTTACAAAACCAGGTTCGGTTAAATAAAAATGACAGGGCTGTTAAAAAAAAGAGGGGGGGGTTAGATATTAAAAGGAGGTTAAAAGAACCACTGGAAAGGCAAGACAGCGGGAATTTAAAACTTTGAATAAAAGGTCAACTCCACAACAACTCCGGTGTCTCTCCCAGAAGATTATTTAAAAAAACAAAAAAAATATAAAAATAAATAAAAAAACACACAGTCGTGTGATAAATAAAATTATAAAAATATAAAAAGCCTGGTGTCCCAATATAAAATATAACTATTATAATCTTAAAACCATGTTATTTAAAGGTACGATATGTAACATTTCTGCTTTAAAATGTCAAAAAACGACCATACCTATGTTATATATTTTTATGAGTTGTGTTCTTACACTATCCTAAATGTTTCCACCAAATGTCAAACCCAGAGAAATCGGTTATTTTATTTTCAGACACGGGACGTTTCCTTTAGTCGCCCGTCAGTGGCGTCATATAACCTTTCACCCTCCAGTTACTCTAACTTCCGTCAGAACACTGGCACCCAGATGATACGTTCAGGAGTAATTGTAAATCATACAATGTCACAGAAAAAAAATACTTGTAACCACTGCTTTTTTTTTTGCCATACAGCATCATTTTGTGATTAATTACATCCCACTTTTTATCACAGTAATACAACAGAGACCTTATTTATTTTGAAAGTTCAATATCAATACCAGCTTAACGTTACTACAATGTGCTGTTTGACAAGTACCTAGCTAACGTTGATGCTAATGCTTTGTGGGCAACATTATGAGGTTACAACATCGTTCAACACGCTATTAAAGTTATTTTTAGTATGACTGTTTCGACCACAGATAACAGGACTGGGCTAACCCACGCCGGTCTGTCGGCCTCACTCCCCCGGCGCAGAGAGACTCAGTTGGGATGACAGCTGACAACAGCCCCGGGACATATATCTAGCTAGTTATCGTTAGCCCCCAGTCAGCTATCAGCCAGCTACTTTCATTACAGCACCCCCCCCCCCCGGCCAGAACTTATTTCCAGTGCCTGGTGCTTACGACGCTAACGGCAGTTTAATTAAACGTCGGGAAACAGACCATATCCGACCCAGCACCGAGTCACAACAGCGGCCATCCATAGCGTTAGCTAGCTACATCTCCGTAGCGCTACCGGTGTATGTGCCGAAAATCACCTCCTGCAGAATTTCTCCCCTTCGTTTAGCTGTCTTCACGGTTAGCTAAATTAACCCGACAAAAGGTGGGTTAAGCACCAAAACGAAAAAGCTAAGATTACTGAAAAGTGAAGGGGAGATAATTCCGGGCAGCCTGCTGTGCTGCTGCACAACAGGCATCGAACGTCCTTGCTATCGCGGAGATTCCCCCGGCAATCCCCACCCACACCAGTCTCTCAGCCTCGTTAGGTAGCTAGCTAGCGTTACAACAAACCCCGTCCGCCCCGATGTTGAAACCATCCAAAAGGTGACGTGAAATATTTTGTGTTTTAGCTGCTGGCTACTGTTAGCTTGCTGGCTCACGAGCTAACTGGTCCAATTGCTACAAATAAAAATCTAATCAAGAAAAACGCAATTATGTTGGGGAAACTGCAGCTATTTTATTAGAATAACATGAATACAAGTAACATGAGTAAACTCGTCCGTGAACTGATGCATTCTAACCGGCAGCAAAAACTCCCATAATTCCACGCAACTTCGCAACGTCATCAAAAGTCCAGTTTTACCGTCCATTGTTTTGGTTGAGAGACCCCTAGCGGCAGAAAGTTACATATTGTACGTTTAAATTAAAAAATTAAATACTGTCTGCGTTACTTGCTCTTGAGGTTAAAAATATCCATACACATACCATTCAGGGTTAATAATAAGTGCTATGTTAAAAGTGCTTTAAGAAGTAAAACATAAGTAAATAAAGTGCCACACAATAAATAACATAAATAATTTAAAATACATCATATAAATAAAAGCAAACTGTTAGTAAAAAATGCATAAAACCAATGGCATGTGTATAATTATGCTAAAATCTTGAGGCAAGTAATTCAATTCGTAATAATAAAACTAAAATAATAATAAATAATAATAATAATAATAATAATAATAATAAATATAAATTATATATTAGTGACAGACAAAACAATCCAATCAAATTCTTAAAATGTACATAAGACAGAATAAAAGTTATAAAAGGACACACAAGGCATCTTCAAAATATTTATTAAAATAAATAAAATCAAGGAATTGGGTAGGACCTCCTCTGTAGGAATAGATTAAAACCCCTAAAAGGAAAGAATAGTAAAAATGGAAAAAGAAAAACATGCCATAAAGGAATTAAATATATATATATATATTTAAAAAAAAAAAGGTTTTGTAATAAATAGTTATTTCATTGGGGTTTTTGAACCATTCTTTGTCTGGCCCCTCACCTGAGACCACTTTGCCTTGGGAGACCCTACCAGGAGCACACGGCTCCAGACAACACAGCCCTCAGGTTCACAGAGACACACAAACCTCTCCACCACGATAAGGTGATGGTTCACGGAGATGGAACATGTGTACGTTTAAAAGTAGTTTAACAGAAAACTCAGATTGGACAGATAGTCTATATATAAATATATATATCGTGGATATAGACTACTATTTAACAAAGGTCACCCCCCAGTGTAATTTCCCCACCTACAGCTTTAAAATATACATTTAAACATGTACATAAATTAAATATTAATTATGGATCATATCATTATATATCATATAAAATGTGACCAAAAACTACCTGGATAAAAACATACTGTACAGTAGGTTTATTAAACCACCGACTTGATTCAGCTTGTTGTGGGTGCAGTGCAGAATTGATCTTGTGTTTTTATCAGGAGGAATCTGAAAGAACCTGAACCCAGCTGTGTGTCCATGAAGAGTGACTGGTCTATGGCTCCTCCTTTATTCTTCAAAGATGGACGCCACTCTGTTGATCAAAGGTGAGGATTTCAAAATGATAATTAAAACAAAATCATGTGTTTTCATCAGACGCTCAGTTGTGAGATCTGTTGTTTTAAACCTTAAAGGAGAACTCCGGGCAATTTTTACGTTAATCTTGATTGCTATATGTATATGAGTACTGTCGATAGCAAAAAAAACGAGCCGAATCGGTGCTAGCAACACGGAGCTGCTGCAGCTAATGCCGAGAGCTCCCACTCAGCTAAAACGGCAGTTATGGAGGCATAAGATAAAGAGTGCCTTTGTGCCTCTTAACAGACACAAAATGCAACTAAAATGTCTGTGCAACATGAACAGGGACCTTATATGACATCAAGATGCATTTAGCAACTTAGCCATTGTTTAAATTCACCTACCCTCTTAGTTGCTAGCTGCCGTCTGGGATGAGTGAGTGTGTTCAGCCAGGCTCCAGTAATAATCATCACGCAGCAGTTCCATGTGTATTTGTAGCATATATATCCATTTTGTGTGCTGTCGTTGGTGAATATGAGTCTCTGCAGTGGCGAATTGTGTGGTAGTTTCCTTAGCCAGGCTAGCAGCCCCAACCGTCATCCTTCTACTTCCTCCCCGCCTCCCTCGCCTGCCGAGGCCGACAACAATCTAACAAGCGCCTGCTGGTCTGGTGGAGGTCTTCCAGAAGATAGTAGTGACTATGTAACTACATGGAAACGGACCAAATTATGTTTATGTGTTACACCCCTGAAAAAGGGGGAGAAATAATCACAAGAGTGATGCGCAGGTGTTTCCTCACTGAGAACTTTAGTGTAAATCCATTTTACAACAGTACCACATTTTACAGAACAGATATACAGGAAATAGTTTTGTAGGATACAAGGCTTACAAAAGTTACAATAGCGTACACTGTAATTCAGTAAAACATATAAAACATTTTCAATATAACTGTTAAACACCAATTAGTTTTAGCTCAGTAAACCATAACTAAATGCATCACAAATGTCAATAAAGTGCTTGAAACACATTGAAACACATTATACAGATAACACCGCAAAATAGATTAACTGCATACATGTTCATTCACAATTGACATAAAATGGTGTCTACTCTCAGTACGGAGCTATTCTTCTCTGTACCAGAGCGGAGCTCCGCTCACACACACGCACACACATTACGTTCTGCAAACTTAACTCTAACTTACTTAAAATGTTACTAACACACACCTTAGACACTATTGACATGTTAGAAAGTAGGAAGTTATTAAATGAACTCCGTTTTATCAATAACATACCTGAAAAAGGGGAGAAATAATCACAAGAGTGATGCGCAGGTGTTTCCTCACTGAGAACTTTAGTGTAATGAGGAAAAGACCGCGATTTCCCCGGGAACTTGGGTGGAGACCAAAGCAATCGATCTCAGGCTCGTAGATTGAAAGCATTTAGTAGATCACAGATTAACACTTTTACCCTTAAATTATGCACCACAAAATAAAGTAATGAATATGTTTACAGATTCTTCTTTAGGGTTAGGTAGTTACAATTATATGAACTTTATCACTCTCTGTGAACTATGTACTGAGTGCATGATCCTTTTAACCTGAGCTATTTTAGAATAGAATATACACTTACTAATACCGTTAGTGTATAACAGGCTATGAGTATTTCCTTTACCCTGTCACATATGCCCTGTACAGTAAAATAGTGTTTTAGACTGCTAGCTGTAGTCTCGCTGAAGTCCCGTGGGAATTCAGTTGTAGCGTGAAAAGGTAAATAGCAGTGTGCAACTAGCCACAACTGTAGAATATCATGGTCATGGAAAGGAAGACGATGAAAGTTTAGGCTTCATCTGCAGCTTTTGAAAAGTGTGGCCATAGCCGTCAAGAGTACTTGAGTTGCTTTCCATGGCAGTTTTAGAGTGTCCACATCAGATCTGATAGCGCCAAGGCTTGCAGTCAGGGATGCTAGCTGAGCATGTATAGCAGTTAGCTTCTCGTCGCTCCGAGTGAAGCGCGTCTCGAGGTAGCTCTTCTGTCTCTCCAGTAATGCATCTGCAATGGCGTCCATATTGACGCGTTGGGTTTTGTTCTTGCTTGCCATTCTGCTTCAAAAGACTCTATCGAGCAAAAAGTGATAAAATATCAGCGGTAGAACCATAAAAAACAACTATTTGGCAAGGTTAGGCCCGGAGCTACACCTTAAGCTGCCATCTCTGTCAAGCTAATCACGTGACTCCGGACTGTGTACCTATTCAACAAGTCTCTCTTTGCCAGACCTTCCTCCACAGCACTGCGAAGGAAGGTCTGGCTCCACACAGCATTCCGAGATGGGAGAAGAACATGCTCTGGTTTAATAGCATTTCACAATCGTCTTGGGTGGTGCTAAGCTCCGGACGGAGCCACGGTGCCTCTGCTAAATAGCCTCGGTAAGTAACTTGTTTTGATGGAACATCCATCCATCTTCGTCCGCTTATCCGGTGTCGGATCGCGGGGGGAGCAGCTCCAGCAGGGAACCCCAAACTTTCCTTTCCCGAGCAACATTAACCAGCTCCGACTGGGGGATCCCGAGGCGTTCCCAGGCCAGGTTGGAGATATAATCCCTCCACCTAGTCCTGGGTCTTCCCCGAGGCCTCCTCCCAGCTGGACGTGCCTGGAACACCTCCCTAGGGAGGCGCCCAGGGGGCATCCTTACCAGATGCCCGAACCACCTCAACTGGCTCCTTTCGACGCGAAGGAACAGCGGCTCTACTCCTCACAGATAACTGAGCTCCTCACCCTATCTCTAAGGGAGACGCCAGCCACCCTCCTGAGGAAACCCATTTTGGCCGCTTTTACCCTGGATCTCATTCTTTCGGTCACGACCCAGCCTTCATGACCATAGGTGAGGGTAGGAACGAAAACTGACCGGTAGATCGAGAGCTTTGCCTTCTGGCTCAGCTCTCTTTTTCGTCCACAACGGTGCGATAAATTGAATGTAATACCGCACCCGCTGCCCGATTCTCCGAACAATCTCCCGCTCCATTGTCCCCTCACTGTGAACAAAACCCCAAGGTACTTGAACTCCTTCACTTGGGGTAAGGACTCATTCCGTACCTGGAGTAGGCACTCAATCGGTTTCCTGTTGAGAACCATGGCCTCAGATTTAGACGTGCTGATCCTCATCCCAACCGCTTCACACTCGGCTGCGAACCGATCCAGTGAGTGCTGAAGGTCGCAGGCCGATGATGCCATCAGGACCACATCATCTGCAAAGAGCAGCGATGAGATCCCCAGCCCACCGAACTGCAACCCCTCCCAACCCCGACTACGCCTTGATATCCTGTCCATAAAATTTACAAACAGGATTGGTGACAAAGCGCAGCCCTGGCGGAGGCCAACCCTCACCTGAAACGAGTCCGACTTACTGCCGAGAACCCAGACACAGCTCTCACTTTGGTCGTACAGAGATTGGATGGCCCTGAGAAGAGACCCCCTCACCCCATACATCCCCCATCATCTTCCAGCTCTGCCTCTAACATAGAAGGCGTATTAGTCGGATTCAGGAGTTCCTCAAAGTGCTCCTTCCACCGCCCTATTACCTCCTCAGTTGAGGTCAACAGTGTCCCATCCTTCCCCCTCTTGAGGTGGTGAACAGTTTTCCAGAAGCACCTTGGTGCCAACCGAAAGTCCTTCTCCATGTCTTCTCCAAACTTCTCTCACACCCGCTGCTTTGCCTCTTTCAAGGCAGAGGCTGCAGCCCTTCGGGCCCTTCGGTACCCTGCAACCGCCTCCGGAGACCTCTGGGATAACATATCCTGGAAAGACTCCTTCAGTCGGACGGCTTCCCTGACCACGAGTGTCCACCACGGTGTTCGTGGGTTACCGCTCCTTGAGGCACCTAACCCCTTGACGCCTGAATTTATTCACAATTATATAAACAAAATATTATGTGTGTTTCTGACTTCAAGCTGATGCTAAATTAAGTTGAGATTGTTAATTTGTCTATTGCATATGGAATAGATATAAATTTAGGTATGATGCAAATTAGCGACAACAGGCATTATGGTAAAATTCTTTACAAAATGGTAAAATTAATAAAACACATAGTAGATTTCATTCATGTCACAAAGTTGTTAGAACTTCTAAACTGTAAATGACAAATACATGGATCTTGACAACGGCAAGACAGAAAACACTCTCCTACTCCCTAACATTGACAGTAGTTTCTTTAGGGTTAGGGGTAGGGTTAGGTTTAGGGGTAGGTTTGGGTTAAAACGCATCACTTAGAATGGGTGCTGCGAGGGGCACGGGCACAAGGGGACTACTGGTGTGAATAAAAACACTTTAAAGAACTCCTTAAAAAACCAGGTTCGGTTGAATAAAAATGACAGGGCTGTTAAAAAAAAAAAGGGGTTAGATATTAAAAGGAGGTTAAAAGAACCACTGGAAAGGCAAGACAGTGGGAATTTAAAACTTTGAATAAAAGTTCAAATCCACAACAACTCCGGTGTCTCTCCCAGAAGATTATTTAAAAAAACTAAAAAAATATAAAAATAAATAAAAAAACACACAGTCGTGTGATAAATAAAATTATAAAAATATACAAAGGCTGGTGTCCCAATATAAAATATAACTATTATAATCTTAAAACCATGTTATTTAAATTAAAAAATTAAATACTGTCTGCGTTACTTGCTCTTGAGGTTAAAAATATCCATACACATACCATTCAGGGTTAATAATAAGTGCTATGTTAAAAGTGCTTTAAGAAGTAAAACATAAGTAAATAAAGTGCCACACAATAAATAACATAAATAATTTAAAATACATCATATAAATAAAAGCAAACTGTTAGTAAAAAATGCATAAAACCAATGGCATGTGTATAATTATGCTAAAATCTTGAGGCAAGTAATTCAATTCGTAATAATAAAACTAAAATAATAATAAATAATAATAATAATAATAATAAATATAAATAATATATTAGTGACAGACAAAACAATCCAATCAAATTCTTAAAATGTATATAAGACAGAATAAAAGTTATAAAAGGACACACAAGGCATCTTCAAAATATTTATTAAAATAAAATCAAGGAATTGGGTAGGACCTCCTCTGTAGGAATAGATTAAAACCCCTAAAAGGAAAGAATAGTAACAATGGAAAAAAAAAAAAATGCCAAAAAGGAATTAAATATATATATATATATATATAAATATATATATCTATATATATATATATATATATATATATATATATATATATATATATATATATATATATATAAAAAAAAAAAGGTTTTGTAATAAATAGTTATTTCATTGGGGTTTTTTGAACCATTCTTTGTCTGGCCCCTCACCTGAGACCACTTTGCCTTGGGAGACCCTACCAGGAGCACACGGCTCCAGACAACACAGCCCTCAGGTTCACAGAGACACACAAACCTCTCCACCACGATAAGGTGATGGTTCACGGAGATGGAACATGTGTACGTTTAAAAGTAGTTTAACAGAAAACTCAGATTGGACAGATAGTCTATATATAAATATATATATCGTGGATATAGACTACTATTTAACAAAGGTCACCCCCCAGTGTAATTTCCCCACCTACAGCTTTAAAATATACATTTAAACATGTACATAAATTAAATATTAATTATGGATCATATCATTATATATCATATAAAATGTGACCAAAAACTACCTGGATAAAAACATACTGTACAGTAGGTTTATTAAACCACCGACTTGATTCAGCTTGTTGTGGGTGCAGTGCAGAATTTATCTTGTGTTTTTATCAGGAGGAATCTGAAAGAACCTGAACCCAGCTGTGTGTCCATGAAGAGTGACTGGTCTATGGCTCCTCCTTTATTCTTCAAAGATGGACACCACTCTCTTGATCAAAGGTGAGGATTTCAAAATGATAATTAAAACAAAATCATGTGTTTTCATCAGACGCTCAGTTGTGAGATCTGTTGTTTTAAACCTTAAAGGAGAACTCCGGGCAATTTTTACGTTAATCTTGATTGCTATATGTATATGAGTACTGTCAATATAAAAAAAAACAAGCCGAATCGGTGTTAGCAACACGGAGCTGCTGCAGCTAATGCCGAGAGCTCCCACTCAGCTAAAACGGCAGTTATGGAGGCATAAGATAAAGAGTGCCTTTGTGCCTCTTAACAGACAAAAAATGCAACTAAAATGTCTGTGCAACATGAACAGGGACCTTATATGACAACAAGATGCATTTAGCAACTTAGCCATTGTTTAAATTCACCTACCCTCTTAGTTGCTAGCTGCCGTCTGGGATGAGTGAGTGTGTTCAGCCAGGCTCCAGTAATAATCATCACGCAGCAGTTCCATGTGTATTTGTAGCATATATATCCATTTTGTGTGCTGTCGTTGGTGAATATGAGTCTCTGCAGTGGCGAATTGTGTGGTAGTTTCCTTAGCCAGGCTAGCAGCCCCAACCGTCATCCTTCTACTTCCTCCCCGCCTCCCTCGCCTGCCGAGGCCGACAACAATCTAACAAGCGCCTGCTGGTCTGGTGGAGGTCTTCCAGAAGATAGTAGTGACTATGTAACTACATGGAAACGGACCAAATTATGTTTATGTGTTACACCCCTGAAAAAGGGGAGAAATAATCACAAGAGTGATGCGCAGGTGTTTCCTCACTGAGAACTTTAGTGTAAATCCATTTTACAACAGTACCACATTTTACAGAACAGATATACAGGAAATTGTTTTGTAGGATACAAGGCTTACAAAAGTTACAATAGCGTACACTGTAATTCAGTAAAACATATAAAACATTTTCAATATAACTGTTAAACACCAATTAGTTGTAGCTCAGTAAACCATAACTAAATGCATCACAAATGTCAATAAAGTGCTTGAAACACATTGAAACACATTATACAGATAACACCGCAAAATAGATTAACTGCATACATGTTCATTCACAATTGACATAAAATGGTGTCTACTCTCAGTACGGAGCTATTCTTCTCTGTACCAGAGCGGAGCTCCGCTCACACACACGCACACACATTACGTTCTGCAAACTTAACTCTAACTTACTTAAAATGTTACTAACACACACCTTAGACACTATTGACATGTTAGAAAGTAGGAAGTTATTAAATGAACTCCGTTTTATCAATAACATACCTGAAAAAGGGGAGAAATAATCACAAGAGTTAACCTGAGTTATTTTAGAATCCTCACATGCTATACACTTACTAATACCGTTAGTGTATAACAGGCTATGAGTATTTCCTTTACCCTGTAACATATGCCCTGTACAGTAAAATAGTGTTTTAGACTGCTAGCTGTAGTCTCGCGCTGAAGTCCCGTGGGAATTCAGTTGTAGCGTGAAAAAGGTAAATAGCAGTGTGCAACTAGCCACAACTGTAGAATATCATGGTCATGGAAAGGAAGACGATGAAAGTTTAGGCTTCATCTGCAGCTTTTGAAAAGTGTGGCCATAGCCGTCAAGAGTACTTGAGTTGCTTTCCATGGCAGTTTTTAGAGTGTCCACATCAGATCTGATAGCGCCAAGGCTTGCAGTCAGGGATGCTAGCTGAGCATGTATAGCAGTTAGCTTCTCGTCGCTCCGAGTGAAGCGCGTCTCGAGGTAGCTCTTCTGTCTCTCCAGTAATGCATCTGCAATGGCGTCCATATTGACGCGTTGGGTTTTGTTCTTGCTTGCCATTCTGCTTCAAAAGACTCTATCGAGCAAAAAGTGATAAAATATCAGCGGTAGAACCATAAAAAACAACAATTTGGCAAGGTTAGGCCCGGAGCTACACCTTAAGCTGCCATCTCTGTCAAGCTAATCACGTGACTCCGGACTGTGTACCTATTCAACAAGTCTCTCTTTGCCAGACCTTCCTCCACAGCACTGCGAAGGAAGGTCTGGCTCCACAGCAATCCGAGATGGGAGAAGAACATGCTCTGGTTTAATAGCATTTCACAATCGTCTTGGGTGGTGCTAAGCTCCGGACGGAGCCACGGTGCCTCTGCTAAATAGCCTCGGTAAGTAACTTGCTTTGATGGAACATCCATCCATCTTCGTCCGCTTATCCGGTGTCGGATCGCGGGGGGAGCAGCTCCAGCAGGGGACCCCAAACTTCCCTTTCCCGAGCAACATTAACCAGCTCCGACTGGGGATCGGCGTTCCCAGGCCAGGTTGGAGATATAATCCCTCCACCTAGTCCTGGGTCTTCCCGAGGCCTCCTCCCAGCTGGACGTGCCTGGAACACCTCCCTAGGGGGCGCCCAGGGGCATCCTTACCAGATGCCCGAACCACCTCAACTGGCTCCTTTCGACGCGAAGGAACAGCGGCTCTACTCCTCACAGATAACTGAGCTCCTCACCCTATCTCTAAGGGAGACGCCAGCCACCCTCCTGAGGAAACCCATTTTGGCCGCTTTTACCTTGGATCTCATTCTTTCGGTCATGACCCAGCCTTCATGACCATAGGTGAGGGTAGGAACGAAAACTGACCGGTAGATCGAGAGCTTTGCCTTCTGGCTCAGCTCTCTTTTCGTCACAACGGTGCGATAAATTTAATGTAATACCGCACCCGCTGCGCCGATTCTCCGAACAATCTCCCGCTCCATTGTCCCCTCACTCGCGAACAAAACCCCAAGGTACTTGAACTCCTTCACTTGGGGTAAGGACTCATTCCGTACCTGGAGTAGGCACTCCATCGGTTTCCTGTTGAGAACCATGGCCTCAGATTTAGACGTGCTGATCCTCATCCCAACCGCTTCACACTCGGCTGCGAACCGATCCAGTGAGTGCTGAAGGTCGCAGGCCGATGATGCCATCAGGACCACATCATCTGCAAAGAGCAGCGATGAGATCCCCAGCCCACCGAACCGCAACCCCTCCCAACCCCGACTACGCCTTGATATCCTGTCCATAAAATTTACAAACAGGATTGGTGACAAAGCGCAGCCCTGGCGGAGGCCAACCCTCACCTGAAACGAGTCCGACTTACTGCCGAGAACCCAGACATTGCTCTCACTTTGGTCGTACAGAGATTGGATGGCCCTGAGAAGAGACCCCCTCACCCCATACATCCCCCATCATCCTCCAGCTCTGCCTCTAACATAGAAGGCGTATTAGTCGGATTCAGGAGTTCCTCAAAGTGCTCCTTCCACCGCCCTATTACATCCTCAGTTGAGGTCAACAGTGTCCCATCCTTACTGTACACAGCTTGGATGGTTCCCCGCTTCCCCCTCCTGAGTTGGTGAACAGTTTTCCAGAAGCACCTTGGTGCCGACCGAAAGTCCTTCTCCATGTCTTCTCCAAACTTCTCCCACACCCGCTGCTTTGCCTCTTTCACGGCAGAGGCTGCAGCCCTTCGGGCCCTTCGGTACCCTGCAACCGCCTCCGGAGACCTCTGGGATAACATATCTCAGAAAGACTCCTTCAGTCGGACGGCTTCCCTGACCACTGGTGTCCACCACGGTGTTCGTGGGTTACCGCCCCTTGAGGCACCTAACCCCTTGACGCCTGAATTTATTCACAATTATATAAACAAAATATTATGTGTGTTTCTGGCTTCAAGCTGATGCTAAATTAAGTTGAGATTGTTAATTTGTCTATAGCATATGGAATAGATATAAATTTAGGTATGATGCAAATTAGCGATAACAGGCATTATGGTAAAATTCTTTACAAAATGGTCAAATTAATAAAACACATAGTAGATTTCATTCATGTCACAAAGTTGTTAGAACTTCTAAACTGTAAATGACAAATACATGGATCTTGACAACGGCAAGAAAGAAAACACTCTCCTACTCCCTAACATTGACAGTAGTTTCTTTAGGGTTAGGGGTAGGGTTAGGTTTAGGGGTAGGTTTGGGTTAAAATGCAACACCCAGAATGGGTGCTGCGAGGGACACGGGCACAAGGGGACCACTGGTGTGAATAAAAACACTTTAAAGAACTCCTTAAAAAACCAGGTTCGGTTGAATAAAAATGACAGGGCTGTTAAAAAAAGGGGGCTGTTAGATATTAAAAGGAGGTTAAAAGAACCACTGGAAAGGCAAGACAGCGGAAATTTAAAACTTTGAATAAAAGGTCAAATCCACAACAACTCCGGTGTCTCTCCCAGATTATTTAAAAAAACAAAAAAAATATAAAAATAAATAAAAAAACACACAGTCGTGTGATAAATAAAATTATAAAAATATAAAAAGCCTGGTGTCCCAATATAAAATATAACTATTATAATCTTAAAACCATGTTATTTAAATTAAAAAATTAAATACTGTCTGCGTTACTTGCTCTTGAGGTTAAAAATATCCATACACATACCATTCAGGGTTAATAATATTTGCTATGTTAAAAGTGCTTTAAGAAGTAAAATATAAGTAAATAAAGTGCCACACAATAAATAACATAAATAATTTAAAATACATCATATAAATAAAAGCAAACTGTTAGTAAAAAATGCATAAAACCAATGGCATGTGTATAATTATGCTAAAATCTTGAGGCAAGTAATTCAATTTGTAATAATAAACCTAAAATAATAATAAATAATAATAAATAATAATAATAATAATAAATATAAATTATATATTAGTGACAGACAAAACAATCCAATCAAATTCTTAGAATGTATATAAGACAGAATAAAAGTTATAAAAGGACAAACAAGGCATCTTCAAAATATTTATTAAAATAAATAAAATCAAGGAATTATATATATATATATATATATATATATATATATATATATATATATATATATATATATATATAAAAAAAAAAGGTTTTGTAATAAATAGTTATTTCATTGGGGTTTTTGAACCATTCTTTGTCTGGCCCCTCACCTGAGACCACTTTGCCTTGGGAGACCCTACCAGGAGCACACGGCTCCAGACAACACAGCCGTCAGGTTCACAGAGACACACAAACCTCTCCACCACGATAAGGTGATGGTTCACGGAGATGGAACATGTGTACGTTTAAAAGTAGTTTAACAGAAAACTCAGATTGGACAGATAGTCTATATATAAATATATATATCGTGGATATGGACTACTATTTAACAAAGGTCACCCCACAGTGTAATTTCCCCACCTACAGCTTTAAGATATACATTTAAACATGTACATAAATTAAATATTAATTATGGATCATATAAAATGTGACCAAAAACTACCTGGATAAAAACATACTGTATAGTAGGTTTATTAAACCACCGACTTGATTCAGCTTGTTGTGGGTGCAGTGCAGAATTGATCTTGTGTTTTTATCAGGAGGAATCTGAAAGAACCTGAACCCAGCTGTGTGTCCATGAAGAGTGACTGGTCTATGGCTCCTCCTTTATTCTTCAAAGATGGACGCCACTCTGTTGATCAAAGGTGAGGATTTCAAAATGATAATTAAAACAAAATCATGTGTTTTCATCAGACGCTCAGTTGTGAGATCTGTTGTTTTAAACCTTAAAGGAGAACTCCGGGCAATTTTTACGTTAATCTTGATTGCTATATGTATATGAGTACTGTCGATAGCAAAAATAACGAGCCAAATCGGTGCTAGCAACACGGAGCTGCTGCAGCTAATGCCGAGAGCTCCCACTCAGCTAAAACGGCAGTTATGGAGGCATAAGATAAAGAGTGCCTTTGTGCCTCTTAACAGACACAAAATGCAACTAAAATGTCTGTGCAACATGAACAGGGACCTTATATGACAATAAGATGCATTTAGCAACTTAGCCATTGTTTAAATTCACCTACCCTCTTAGTTGCTAGCTGCCGTCTGGGATGAGTGAGTGTGTTCAGCCAGGCTCCAGTAATAATCATCACGCAGCAGTTCCATGTGTATTTGAAGCATATATATCCATTTTGTGTGCTGTCGTTGGTGAATATGCGTCTCTGCAGTGGCGAATTGTGTGGTAGTTTCCTTAGCCAGGCTAGCAGCCCCAACCGGCATCCTTCTACTTCCTCCCCGCCTCCCTCGCCTGCCGAGGCCGACAACAATCTAACAAGCGCCTGCTGGTCTGGTGGAGGTCTTCCAGAAGATAGTAGTGACTATGTAACTACATGGAAACGGACCAAATTATGTTTATGTGTTACGCCCCTGAAAAAGGGGAGAATTAATCACAAGAGTGATGCGCAGGTGTTTCCTCACTGAGAACTTTAGTGTAAATCCATTTTACAACAGTACCACATTTTACAGAACAGATATACAGGAAATAGTTTTGTAGGATACAAGGCTTATAAAAGTTACAATAGCGTACACTGTAATTCACTAAAACATATAAAACATTTTCAATATAACTGTTAAACACCAATTAGTTTTAGCTCAGTAAACCATAACTAAATGCATCACAAATGTCAATAAAGTGCTTGAAACACATTGAAACACATTATACAGATAACACCGCAAAATAGATTAACTGCATACATGTTAATTCAAAATTTGACATAAAATGGTGTCTACTCTCAGTACGGAGCTATTCTTCTCTGTACCAGAGCGGAGCTCCGCTCACACACACGCACACACATTACGTTCTGTAAACTTAACTCTAACTTACTTAAAATGTTACTAACACACACCTTAGACACTATTGACATGTTAGAAAGTAGGAAGTTATTAAATGAACTCCGTTTTATCAATAACATACCTGAAAAAGGGGAGAAATAATCACAAGAGTGATGCGCAGGTGTTTCCTCACTGAGAACTTTAGTGTAATGAGGAAAAGACCGCGTTTTCCCCAGGAACTTGGGTGGAGACCAAAGCAATCGATCTCAGGCTCGTAGATTGAAAGCATTTAGTAGATCACAGATTAACACTTTTACCCTTAAATTATGCACCACAAAATAAAGTAATGAATATGTTTACAGATTCTTCTTTAGGGTTAGGTAGTTACAATTATATGAACTTTATCACTCTCTGTGAACTATGTACTGAGTGCATGATCCTTTTAACCTGAGCTATTTTAGAATAGAATATACACTTACTAATACCGTTAGTGTATAACAGGCTATGAGTATTTCCTTTACCCTGTCACATATGCCCTGTACAGTAAAATAGTGTTTTAGACTGCTAGCTGTAGTCTCGAGCTGAAGTCCCGTGGGAATTCAGTTGTAGCGTGAAAAAGGTAAATAGCAGTGTGCAACTAGCCACAACTGCAGAATATCATGGTCATGGAAAGGAAGACGATGAAAGTTTAGGTTCTTGTATTTTCTCATTCTGTTGCCACAATTCGGAAAGGCAGGAATGCGAACCATTTCTTTTCCACAGTAAATCAACCCTTGTTTTTCAAACTCTAAGCTTCTTCCCTTGTGAACACCTCCGATCGTCACTTTTCACACACTACGCTCCTCCAACCTGCACACTGCTATTTACCTTTTTTACGCTACAACTGAATTCCCACGGGACTTCAGCGCGAGACTACAGCTAGCAGTCAAAACACTATTTTACTGTACAGGGCATAAACATAATTTGGTCCGTTTCCATGTAGTTACATAGTCACTAATATGGTCATAACCACTACAGTGCTCAATTACCTATTTGTGAAGGTGAAACAATTTTTCGCCACGAAGGCTTGAACGGTCTTCTGGAAGACCTCCACCAGACCAGCGGGCGCTTGTTGGATTGTTGTCGTTGTTGACTCATATTCACCAACGACAGCACACAAAATGGATATATATGCTACAAATACACATGGAACTGCTGCGTGATGATTATTACTGGAGCCTGGCTGAACACACTCACTCATCCCAGACGGCAGCTAGCAGCTAAGAGGGTAGGTGAATTTAAACAATGGCTAAGATGCTAAATGCATCTTGTTGTCATGTAAGGTCCCTGTCCATGTTGCACAGACATTTTAGTTGCATTTTGTGTCTGTTAAGAGGCCCAAAGGCACTCTTTATCTTATGCCTCCATAACTGCCGTTTTAGCTGAGTGGGAGCTCTCGGCATTAGCTGCAGCAGCTCCGTGTTGCTAGCACCGATTCGGCTCGTTTTTTTTGCTATCGACAGTACTCATATACATATAGCAATCAAGATTAACGTAAAAATTGCCCGGAGTTCTCCTTTAATTGACTCAATGAAGTTCTCTGAGCACCTGAACACTGTTTTTCAGTCAAATACATTCCCACTGGGAGCTGCCCACTACAACCAGTCTGATGCTGGTCAAGACACAAAAACAGGGCTCTCAAGTCTCAAGTATTGGGCGTGAGACACACGCATTTCAACCTGTTCACACACTCACACGCCACACCTTGTATTTCTCACGCAGACAAATTACCAGGATAACGCCCACCAAGCTTCGCCGCTATTTTTAACAGTGGAACAAGTAGAGGAATCAAGCGAGTTCCCCACAGAGGTCAGAACGCCCTGCCACCACCCGCGGCGCTGCCATTGGGCATTTTAGGTCCGGGCCCGCCCATTTTGACATTGGAAAGCTTTGAGTGAAAGTTTCTCAGCCAATCAGCGGCTTCTACCCCACGTGTGGCCTCTTAAGCCTGCCCACACAGGCTGCATCGTCACCAGCAAGTGATCCAATGAAATGAATGACGTTTGCGCGCAAGCTTTTCAAGCAAGCTCAATGAGACAGACCCAGAGTGCAGCTATTAGCTAATATGAAACGCAAAGCGAAGCGAAGCAGCTTGTTTTCATTTAACATCAGCAAGAAACGCTGCGAGGAGCCAACCCAGTCTCACGTCAGTTCGTGTTGGCATTACGAAATTAAATCTATTAGAACGTGATACCATTACGTAATTGTGAAGATTTACGTGTTGGGGTCACGTTTTTTATACTAATGTATTTCAATGAGAAGCATTTTACGTAATCCCAGGACGAAACTTTCTGCCACTCGGCTGCAGCAGAGAAGCTGGATACAGCTTTGATATTATTGGTATTTTTAGCCCAATAATCGCTGTTTTAATCAACATATATTCACCAGATCTTATCACGGTTTATATGTATTTCTTTTAATGTTATTATTTTGGTCTATTTCGGCCAGGGAAGCTGGATTGCTTTGTTTTTTATTGATATTTTTAAAACTATAATGCTACATCTTTCAACATGTATTTAGCTGTTATCATGGTATGCATTTCTTTATTTTAATAATATTATTTCGGTCTTATTACCGGTGAAATATTACAGTAAATAAGACAGAACAGTAGGCTACGATATGAGCCGAGCTGGGCGCATTCAAAGCGGATATCCCACGATGCAATGCGGGCATTCATTCACAGAATCAGACGGCGATCAGCAGGTCTATATCGCTTCAATGTACGTAAGTGATCATGTAGAGCGTTGTTATAGAGAATACAACAACGACGGGGTGATTAGGACCCCGACGCCAATCTTCTTCTAGCGGATCGATTGATAGCTCTCTTCCGGAGGGAACAGAACTGCGTCCATGGCAACGCTCTGCTATGCATGGCAACGGTGTGTTATGCATAGCAACGGTCTGTTATCAAGAAAATAACAGACCGCATTGTACATTAGAATATAAGCAAGCCATGTAATAAATATATATAATCAGTAGTTTTGTCACCAGCAACAACACGTTGTTTTGTTCCAGTAAGTTATGCATCGTAATAACGTTTAAAAGAAATCAGCTGAAGACTCCGGAAGTGACGTCGTAATTACCGCTCGGCGGATAGAAAAGATACAAATACATAATATTCGTAACATTGATGTTTTTTTCTAATGTTGTATTTGAGGAGTTAAACAATAAAGATAGCATCAATAATAAAATACAGTTTCATGTATTTGTCTCATGTATTGTGTTCTCGGCTAAAAACATCTCATTTAAAGCTTACTATTCAGGGAGCACAGATATTATGCTCTGATCAATCTTTATTCTCCATGCCAAGCTCTTATCCTCTGGCAGAAGAAATGGGTACCCTAATGTAAACTAAATAATTCTAAACTATAGCCCTAATTTGGACCTACCTCAATTAAAACTTTAAATAATGTTGCTTGAGGCTGCAGGGAATAGCTTCATGATATGATGCATATAGGGTTGTGTGCTCACTGTTTGTGAAAGATGAGCAATAGATTGTGGCTGTGTGATGTGCTTCAATCTAACTACATATCACTTTGTTTATTTGTGTTATCTTAAGTATGTCATCTGTATGATAAAACAATATGTCAAGTATTATTTGTGAAGCATTTTGCACTCAAGGCAAATATCCCTCTGGGGACAATAAAGTATAGCTTGCAAAATGGTCCCTATGATAGGTGAAAATTAAAACCTTGTCGTAGGACTATAGCAAACACATCGTTGGAAAGGTCTCAACCTGGAGAGTAACATATGTCAGTCTGGAGAGGATACATTACTCCTGCTTTGAAATATTGACCTCTGAACCTTGAACCCAGTACATGTATGAAGGCCTGTCATTTAGCAACAGAAGGTGCTACACACATAAGACCAGCTGTTATAGAAAGCTCTGGACCTCAGCTATCATGTAGATATGGTCACCAAAGTTTATCCACTGTAAGCACTGTCAAATATGGTAATAAGCTATTTTCACCTATTTAACTATTCTATTTTTAAAATCTGATGACACCACCCCAAAAAAACCCATGGTGTATCCGAAATTCTACACTTCCAACTTCTACTTATGAGAAATATACCAATATATTTAAAAACTACAACTCCCACTATAGACACGTCCCAGAATCTGTTACAAAGCTTGAGCACTTGTAGTTCTTCCGGGGTGGGTGGGAGAACGTGTTCGGCTCCTCTTTCTGCTGTCTGCCGTGAGTGGGCTTCATTCTGTTTCAGATTGATGCCGCCCGCCGGCCGGCCGAGAACACAATACATGAGACAAATACATGAAACTGTATTTTATTATTATTAATATCTTTATTGTTTAACTCCTCAAATACAACGTTAGAAAAAAACATCAATGTTACGAATATTATGTATTTGTATCTTTTCTATCCGCCGAGCGGTAATTACGACGTCACTTCCGGAGTCTTCAGCTGATTTCTTTTAAACGTTATTACTATGCATAACTTACTGGAACAAAACTGAGCAACGTGTTGTTGCTGGGGACAAAACTACTGATTATATATATTTATTACATGGCTTGCTGATATTCTAATGTACAATGCGGTCTGTTATTTTCTTGATAACAGACCGTTGCTATGTATAACACACCGTTGCCATGCATAGCAGAGCGTTGCCATGGACGCAGTTCTGTTCCCCCTGGAGGAGAGCTATCAATAAATCCGCTAGAAGAAGATTTGGCGTCGGGGTCCTGATCACCCCGTCGTTGTTGTATTCTCTATAACAACGCTCTACATGATCCCTTACGTACATTGAAGCGATATAGACCCGCTGATCGCCGTCTGATTCTGTGAATGAATGCCCGCATTGCATCGTGGGACATCGGCTTTGACTGTGCCCAGCTCGGCTCATATCGTAGATTACTGTTCTGTCTTATTTACTGTAATATTTCACCGGTAATAAGACCGAAATAATATTATTAAAATAAAGAAATGCATACCATGATAACAGCTAAATACATGTTGAAAGATGTAGCGTTATAGTTTTAAAAATATCAATAAAAAACAAAGCAATCCAGCTTCCCTGGCCGAAATAGACCGAAATAATATCATTAAAAGAAATACATATAAACCGTGATAAGATCTGGTGAATAAATGTTGATTAAAACAGCGATTATTGGGCTAAAAATACCAATAATATCAAAGCTGTATCCAGCTTATCTGCTGCTGCAGCCGAGTGGCAGAAAGTTTCGTGCTGGGATTACGTAAAATGCTTCTCATTGAAATACATTAGTATAAAAAACGTGACCCCAACACGTAAATCTTCACAATTGGTATCACGTTCTAATAGATTTAATTTCGTAATGCCATCACGAACTGACGTGAGACTGGGTTGGAGGAGCAGGAGCAGGGAACTCCTGCCATTTAGTAACGCGGTTACAAGTGACGAGTTACCATCCTGCTCGGCCGCCCTCTCCCCATCAAGTTCTCCCGTAGCCCCCCCACACCAGCAAGGCAAGTAGTGTCTTAACGTTATTAGTGTCTGTCTTTCTGTATGCAGGGGGAACCTGAATACATTTTTTTGGCTTATTTTAACTGGCCCATCCAGTTTTCTGGAGGCCCACCTAAATCCTGGCGCTAATAGTGCCTGCCACACACCGGCTGAATGAGTGCGGATTTTAAGTTGCGGCTTTCGTCGCAGTTTGTGACTTTGCCTGAGATTGAGTGACAAGTGTAGGCTACTCCATTTACAGTATATAAGGTGTACTTGTGTACTCCGGTGTACTCGCCCTGTTGTTTATCTGGTTGCTATGACTTTGCGAGTGATGACTCCTGTCACTGTTCCAGTTGAGGGGAGAGAGAGGATGACAGTTCGCTTGAGTTCAGTAGAGCAGGGATCTTCAACGGGGGGTCCGGGACCCCTAGTGGGTCCTCAGAATCAAAGCAGGGGGGCCTCCAAATTATTGTTAATTTTCAAAAGTTTTTTAAAGTATTAGCAAATATATATCCCCACTGATGATAGGCTATCTGGCCTATAGGAGAGGTAGTCACTAAGGCCATACACATCTACAGTTAATCCTAAGGATTAACTTTGCCACATGTATGTTTGTTGAGAGAAAATCCCGCACACTGACCATTACGTAAGCAAATTATTTATTTTGAAAAATACAACGTTTCGGTCCCAGACCTTCATCAGGTACATGTATGTTTAACATGAAAATAAGATATATAAAAGCATGCCACCAATTATTAGGCTATTTGAATAGCTTGGCAAAAAAAGCTCTAGCGCCCTACAGGTTATGGTAGGCCCAGTTTAATAATATGCAACTTACTTTTATACAATATATGTAGTAGGGGGTCCCTGTGCCATCTCTCTTTCAGTTAAGGGGTCCTTTGCTTTCAAAACGTTGAAGGCCCCTGCAGTAGAGCACACGGCTCTGTAGAGTCATGTTATTATGACTTTATATACTACATGTACATAGCGGAAACCCTGTTGTGCGTCTGCCCTATTACTGATACTGTGGCGGCCGAAATCAACATAGAGGAAACACAGCTTTTGCGCCTATTATTATTATTATTATTATTATTATTATTATTATAATAGCTACATGTTGAATCGGCTGCAGGGCTACTCTGACAGTTTTTTTATTTTTATAAAGATACCCATTTTATAATAGGCCTACCCATAATACTTTTATAGCAATGCCCATAATAATTTGGAATATTTTTAGTTTTCTCTTTCCTTTTATTTTTACTGCACAACCTCCTGGCCCCCTGTGGTGGCAAATTTTATTTTAACCATTTGTTTAATGATATTCACCATTTGTTTAAAGATTGTTTTAAACCTTCACAAAATCCTGTTCCTTCCTATAGACTTAAAGGCACCAGTGAGAGAGCTGGCCTTGTAGACTGTGAGCAATAGCATAAGTTATTTTCGCTAAAGAATTGCAGCTCCTCATTTGTTTATTTCTTGCAGATAAAGTGAAGAAGGCTATAACACTGTGTGAACCGTATCTCTTTCTGTCTCCTGAGATAAGCAGGTATTTAGTCTAATGTAGGAGACACAGGAGCAGAATGGAAGGTTGTAAAATCATCTGACTGTCTATGGTATTTTTTAGAAAAGTGGCAGCATGCTAAAGCTATTTGAAGAGGGGTGGCTTAACGGAGTTTCTCCACTATAAGATGTTTTGAAAAACATTTTCAGTTGTGCTGCATGAACCTTTGAAACTGTGTTTTCTCCATTTGCAAATGTTAATAAATACTCAAAGACCAAACTTTGGTTTAATTCTCAAACAGTCGTTATTTGTTTTGATTTTATCATGAATATCACTAACTCTGCTGCTTCAAGGAAAACTTCCACGACACCCCATTATGAAAACCTTTGGCCTAGGCTATTTCATTATATTTTATCCAGCACAAAGAAATGCTGAATTAAATAAACATTTTTTTTATTTGTACGAATTTATGTGTCATTTATTAGATCAGACCCCCATCCCCACCCAAACCCCTGCCGCCAAAATCTCACTCTTAACTCTGTTCAAAACTTGAGAGCTCTGCAAAAATAACAGCCATGAAAATAAACCAGTAATATCTCCTTGAGATAATCACTGGTACAATGTATATGAGGAACACAATAAATGCTCCAGCAGAAATGGTGCAGTCAACCCACAACAATCATCACCATAGCCGAGTAGAGCACAACCCACGTTCACTGTTCTTTTTGATATTTCACACCTTATATGTAGCTTAACATAAGAAAAAATTTGACCCCTTCCTACTTCACTCAAACACAAGAAAATGGTCATTGTGGGCCTCCCAACATACTTACGTTTCAGTTTCACAATTGGACAAGCCCCCACTTATTATGCCCAGCTTGTTCAAGGGCATAACCTAACACAAAGAAGGGAGGTCCACAATACGAGTTAAGTAAACAAGTTAATTCATTAAAACATCTCAACTGAAGTAAACTACTGTTTGTACAGTCAGCAATCAGTAGTGTGGTGTGGGTTGTTGGGGGCTATGGAATTGTAAATGTTAACTTAACCTTAAACACAATCCAACTAAACAAAACTAAGTTGGGTGTCTGAAAGGCACCAGCCTTCCAGACGAGAGCAAGAACCAGCCTTTATGGAATCACCCAGTTTATATAGACTCCACACAGGTAAGGCCAATCCCTTAACGATTTGGGAGGAGCCAGTCAATCAGGGCCAACTGATCTCTGGAACAGAGACAGGCCAAAACAGGTAGTCATACACTGGAATAGCCAATTCAGCACATTAATTTGTTGCTGAATTGAAACTGAAGTATCTTTGTGAAAACTGAACAATATACTGAACCTTTGGATGTTAATTTATTTTATTTTATTTTCAGAAAATGGGTACCATTTCATTGTTCTTTGTCTTGTGTGGTCAATCAATAATGCATTAATTTCTGCTTCCTGTTCAAATCTGGTCTCCCCTGTTTCTGGTCCATCGTAATTTCTACTACTTATTAATTTCTTAAATTACCTCCACAACCAGTAGTTTGAGGAGCTAACCAGTGTGCAGGCATTAGACGGTGAGCTGGTGGCCTCCGTGCCTACATGCCTCCGTCTATTTCCAGTGGAATGTCAGGAGCTCTTGTGTCCTTTCACCGAGACTTGGTTAGATCATTTTCCTGTGTGCCCTCTGATGGCCATGTACTAATTTATGATGAATCATGCAGAAGTTTAAGGAACTGATGAGAAAACATTGACTGGAATTGTAACTCTTACAAATTCATGTACACATTTGATTGACACATTTGATTGATTGATTGACATCAAAATCACTTCATATACCTTTACCTTGTGTTTATCTCTATGTGGACAGACATAATGTGAGCTAATTCTTCCTGATTACACCACAGAGGAGACCAGGAGAGCTCAGAGGTTCCCAGTGGTCAGTCTGCCCAGCAGCATCAAACATACCTGGACTCCATATTTATGGTCTGTACATGTACAACAACTACTTTTACATCTACTCTGTTCACAATCATCTCCATGCTGCTCTTTTTAGACCAGTGGATTGTCAGTCTGTCCAGCATGGGTTTGCTTCCATGATTTCAGTTTATTTGTCATTCATATAATCTTCTGTTCCAGATGCTGGAGGAGGACATTGACACTTTTGTGAAGAACGAGCTGAAGAAGATCCAAAAGGTTCTGAGTCCAGATAACCCAGAATGCTTAGAGAGTAAAAGGCAGGATGAAGAGGAGTTGGAGGGTGAGGATGAAGAGCAGAGGAGGAGCAACAGCGAGGCATTTCTGAAGATCACACTGCACTTCCTGAGGAGAATGAAGCAGGAGCCGCTGGCTGACCATCTGCAGAGCAGTAAGAGGATTTATCTAAAGATTTACCATGCTGGATGAATGGGACATTTACTAATGTCTCAAAATATTTACCAAAATATATTCATGTACTCATTCTCTGAGGAATTTTTGAAATATGTTCTTTAACTTATTGATCTTCTTTGTTGTGTGTTCATTCAGGAAGTACTAATGGAGTTTGTAAGCGTAAACTCAAATGTAAGATGCAGAAGAAGTTCCAGTGTGTGTTTGAAGGGATTGCTAAAGCAGGAAACTCAACCCTTCTGAATCGGGTATTCACAGATATCCACATCACAAGGGGAGGTACTGCAGAGGTCAATGATGAACATGAGGTCAGACAGATTGAAACAGCATCCAGGAAACCAGACAGACAAGAAACAACAATCAGACAAGAAGACATCTTTAAAGCCCCACCTGGAAGAGATGAAACAATCAGAACAGTGATGACAAAGGGAGTGGCTGGCATCGGGAAAACAGTCTTAACACAGAAATTCACTCTGGACTGGGCTGAAGACAAAGCCAACCAGGACATCCAGTTCACATTTCCATTCACTTTCAGAGAGCTCAATGTGCTGAAATTAGAAAAGTATAGCTTGGTGGAACTTGTTGATTACTTCTTTAGTGAAACCAAAGAAGCAGGAATCTGCAGATTTGAAGAGGTCGTGTTCATCTTTGACGGTCTGGATGAGTGTCGACTTCCTCTGGACTTCCACAACACTGAGATCCTGACTGATGTTACAGAGTCCACCTCAGTGGGTGTGCTGCTGACAAACCTTATCAGGGGGACACTGCTTCCCACTGCTCGCCTCTGGATAACCACACGACCTGCAGCAGCCAGTCAGATCCCTCCTGAGTATGTTGACATGGTGACAGAGGTCAGAGGGTTCACTGACCCACAGAAGGAGCAGTACTTCAGGAAGAGATTCGAAGATAAGGAGGAAGCCAGCAGAATCATCTCCCACATCAAGACATCACGAAGCCTCGGGATCATGTGCCACATCCCAGTCTTCTGCTGGATCACTGCTACAGTTCTGGAGGATGTGTTGAAGACCAGAGAGGGAGGAGAGCTGCCCAAGACCCTGACTGAGATGTACATCCACTTCCTGGTGGTTCAGTCCAAAGTGAAGAACATCAAGTATGATGGAGGAGCTGAGACAGATCCACACTGGAATAAAAAGAGCAGGAAGATGATCAAGTCTCTGGGAAAACTGGCTTTTGAACAGCTGCAGAAAGGCAACCTGATCTTCTATGAATCAGACCTGACAGAGTGTGGCATTGATATAAGAGCAGCATCAGTGTATTCAGGAGTGTTCACACAGATCTTTAAAGAGGAGAGAGGACTGTACCAGGGCAACGTGTTCTGCTTCGTCCATCTGAGTGTTCAGGAGTTTCTGGCTGCTCTTCATGTCCATCTGACATTCATCAACTCTGGAGTCAACCTACTGACAGATGGACATACAACATCCTGGCTATCTAAAATCTTCAGAAACAAAACAAGTTTCTACCAGAGTGCTGTGGACAAGGCCTTACAGAGTCCAAATGGACACCTGGACTTGTTCCTCCGCTTCCTCCTGGGTCTTTCACTGCAGACCAATCAGACTCTCTTACGAGGTCTGCTGACACAGACAGGAAGTGAATCACAGACCAATCAGAAAACAGTTGAGTACATCAAGAAGAAGATCAGTGAGAATCTGTCTGCAGAGAGAAGCATCAATCTGTTCCACTGTCTGAATGAACTGAATGATCGTTCTCTAGTGGAGCAGATCCAACAGTCCCTGATGTCAGGAAGTCTCGCCACAGATAAACTGTCTCCTGCTCAGTGGTCAGCTCTGGTCTTCATCTTACTGTCATCAGAAAAAGATCTGGATGTGTTTGACCTGAAGAAATACTCTGCTTCAGAGGAGGCTCTTCTGAGGCTGCTGCCAGTGGTCAAAGCCTCCACCAAAGCTCTGTATGTGCACACACAACTATCCAGATTAAAGTTTTAAGTTTTTCTTTATTGAGAAAAAATGACAAAATTTGCTGTAATTGTTCTTCATATTTGCTTTTTTTCTTCAGGCTGAGTGACTGTAACCTGTCAGAGAGAAGCTATGAAGCTCTGTCCTCAGTTCTCAGCTCCCAGTCCTCTAGTCTGAGAGAGCTGGACCTGAGTAACAACGAGCTGCGGGATTCAGGAGTAAAGCTGGTGTTGGCTGGACTAAACAGTCCAAACTGTACACTGGAAACTCTCAGGTTAGTGTACTCTCATTTGCATATTGATGTGTCTACGTGCACGTGCGTGAGTACTCATTAGACTCTCAGGTTCGTATACCACTATTTGAAAATGATGACCTTCATGATCTGTTTTTTGTTTCATATCAAACATTGAATGGACTTATCATCTGATCATTTTCAGACTAAGTGACTGTAACCTGTCAGAGAGAAGCTATGAAGCTCTGTCCTCAGTTCTCAGCTCCCAGTCCTGTAGTCTGAGAGAGCTGGACCTGACTAACAACGACCTGCAGGATTCAGGAGTGAAGCTGGTATCGGCTGGACTAAACAGTCCAAACTGTACCCTGGAATCTCTCAGGTTAGTGTACTCTCATTTGCATATTGACGTGTTTACGTGCACGTGCGCGAGTACTCATTAGACTCTCAGGTTCGTATACCACTATTTAAAATGATGACCTTCATGATCTGTTATTTGTTTCATATTAATCATTGAATGGACTTATCATCTGATCATTTTCAGACTAAGTGGCTGTAACCTGTCAGAGAGAAGCTGTAAAGCTCTGTCCTCAGTTCTCAGCTCCCAGTCCTCTAGTTTGAGAGAGCTGGACCTGAGCAACAATGAGCTGCCGGATTCAGGAGTGAAGCTGATGTCTACTAGACTGAAGAGTCCACGCTGCAGACTGGAAACTCTCAGGTTAATATACCACTATTTGTGATTGTACAATCATGAGCTGCTAAACTGTTATTTTCATGATGTATGAGTTATTGAATGCACTTTTCATTTAATTATTTTTAGGTTAAGTGGCTGTAACCTGTCAGAGAGAAGCTGTGAAGATCTGTCCTCAGTTCTCAGCTCCCAGTCCTCTAGTCTAAGAGAGCTGGACCTGAGTAACAACGACCTGCAGGATTCAGGAGTGGAGCTGGTTTCTTCTGGATTAAAGACTCCACACTGTAGACTGGAATCGCTCAGGTTAATATACCACTATTTGTGATCGTAAAATGATGACCCTCTTAACTGTTATTTTCGTCATGTATTAGTTATTGAATGTACTTTTTATTTAATTATGTTTAGGTTAAGTGGCTGTAACCTGTCAGAGAGATGCTGTGGAGCGCTGTCCTCAGTTCTCAGCTCCCAGTCCTCTAGTCTGAGAAGGCTGGACCTGAGTAACAACAACCTGCAGGATTCAGGAGTGAAGCTGGTGTCTACTGGACTAAAGAGTCCACAATGCAGACTAAAAACTCTCGGGTCAGGATTCAAATATTTGTCAAAGTTTACACACTAAGCATTGAATGACTTTATGTATTTGATTCATGAATTGAATGACTAAAGATCCTCTTCAGGTTGAAACTGGTACAAAAAATGAGTAACCTTTGCCTGGGCAGTTCACTGTGCATGTGGACCTTGGACTTCTTCAGTAATAGACCACAGAACATACGGATGGGGAAGCATCCATCATCCACCCTCATACTCAACACAGGCACACCCCAGGTCTGCGTCCTCAGCCCCCTCCTTTATTCCATATTTACACATGACTGCTCTCCAATTCACCCCAATAACACCATTGTCAAATTCGCTAACGACAACAACATTGTAAGCCTGATATCTGACAACAATGAGGCAGCCTACAGAGAGGAGGTTCAACATTTGACAAACTGGTGTCTTCGAAATAACCTGGACATAAACACTTCCAAAACCAAGGAAATTATAAAGGACTTTAGAAGATCAAGGCGCACTGAGCACTCTGCCCTCTCCATTAATGGAGAGGAAGTAGAGAGGATGGAAAGCTTTAAATTCCTTGGTGTGCACATCTCGGATGACCTCACCTGGACTATGCACATTTCTCACCAGGTGGGAAAGGCACAACAGAGGCTCTATTTTCTAAGGAAGCTAAAACTTGCTCACCTCCCTCTGCACCTGCTGACCAACCTTTACCAGTCAGTGATAGAGAGCATACTACCTATTGTTGCAATGTGTGGTTTTCCAACAGCACAAAAGAATAGGGAGGACCTGGTTAGGGCTGCTGAGCGCATCATTGCCTTCACTCACAGACATCTACTATGGTAGACTGCAGAAGAAAGCCAGTTGTATATTCAAGGACATTACACACTCTGGTCACTCTCTGTTCTCTCCACTGCCCTCTGGTAGGAGATTCAGGTCCATCAAGTCCAAATCAAACAGGTTAAAAAACAACTTCTATCCAAAATCTGTCAAATCCATAACACCAAATGGCCACTGAAAAAATAACTGCTATCACACCTGTGACTGTTCTGTTCGTGCATGTTGCCGGTTTGTCTATCTATTAGCACTGTATGTACTTTCATCTACTCTAATCCCTAATGCAACGTTTTAACTTAAATCTAATTATTTTATCCTGGCATGTTTTTTTAATGTTGTAAACTTCTTTTTGTTGTCTGTAAAGCAATGACAAGTAAACTATTCTATTCTATTCTATTCTAGGTTGAGTGGCTGTAACCTGTCAGAGAGAAGCTGTGGAGCTCTGTCTTCAGTTCTCAGCTCCCAGTCCTCTAGTCTGAGAGAGCTGGACCTGAGTAACAACGAGCTGCAGGATTCAGGAGTCAAGCTGGTGTCTACTGGACTAAAGAGTCCGCACTGCAGACTAAAAACTCTCAGGTTAGGATTCAAATATTATTAGAAGTTTACCCACTAAGCCTTGAATGGCTTTATGTATTTAACTTTGGAATGGACTGACTAAATATCCTTTTCAGTTTGAGTGACTGTAACCTGTCAGAGAAAAGCTGTGGAGCTCTGTCCTCAGTTCTCAGCTCCCAGTGCTCTAGTCTGAGAGAGCTGGACCTGAGTGACAACGACCTGCAGGATTCAGGAGTGGAGCTGGTGTCCACTGGACTAGAGAGTCCACATTGCAGAGTGGAAACTCTTAGGTTAGTGTATTATATTTGTATCCAGTTCAATACGAGGCTTATCCCAGCTATGTTGAATGGATTATGTAGGAATTACGGTTGTTTCCAAGATTTTATGCATCTATTTCTATTGGGACCTGCAGATTCAATATTTCAAACTAAATTGTTTGTGTGTGTGTGTGTGTGTGTGTGTGTGTAGTCTGTCAGGCTGTCTGGTCTCAGAGGAAGGCTGTACTTCTCTGGCCTCAGCTCTTAGCTCCAACCGCTCCCATATGAGAGTTCTGGACCTGAGCTACAATCATCCAGGAGACTCAGGAGTGAAGCTGCTGTCAGCTGGACTTAATGATCCAAACTGGAGACTGGACACTCTCAGGTTTGAACAGATGGACAACACTGTTCTTATGTCACTAACTGATGAACTCTGGCTGGGTTGTGTTTAATGGAGGATCTGAGAAAGCTTTTGAATTTTCTGTCCATCACTTAAGCCAGTGAGAGCAAGGAACAAGAATGGGCTCAGCCAACCCAAACATGAGTTAAGAAAATATGTTCAGCCAATGATAAAAATAGCACAAAAATATGAATGCTGTTTCTAACTTGTGACTTGCATGCTGCCCACTGCCCCGTCTTCTCGTCATGTTGAGGCACAAACACACACTCACACTCTGACAGATCCAAGTAGGCTTAAGTGATTTGGTCATCCCATAGAGGGACAAGTCACCATTGTATCTCCCAAATAACACTAATACATATTGTGCTGTATAAACGAATGTGGATATTACATATTTTTGTTATTTATAGTGTGAGTTTTTTTTTGGGGGGGGAGGGGTAACGGCGGGTTAAGGCAGGCCTGGATGTAAGGTGTATGAAGTTGATTCTGACTTTGTTTCTTCCTGCAGGATGGACCATGGTGGACCACAAAGACTGAGACCTGGTGTGAGGAAGTGTGAGTGTGTTTAAAGTTTGAGAGCCAGCTAGAGATTTTTTTACATCTGGCCCTGGTCAATGAAAACCAGCTTAAAGCCAGTTGGTGGACCCACAACCCTCTGATGTTCATTCACACTCAGTTCAGTTTGAGATTTGATGTTCAAAGGTCTGAACTTTGTGCTAAATGTTAACTCTTTGGTGGAGGGTTAAGGCCTGAACACACTAAAAGCATTAATTTATCTCAGCACTAGTGCTGTCAGTTAAACGCGTTATTAACGGCGTCAACACAAACCCTTTTTTGTATACATTGCAAGCAACACTGCCTGGCCGAGCTACTCGGCCAAGCTGCCCTGCCATGCTGCCCGGCTGCGGATTCTGGCTGCACGGCCCACTGGTCAAACTGTGCAGCCTCTGCTCAACCCTTACAGCGGGCCGCAGCAGCCTCTTATTTCAATACTAATACAGGCTAATCAGAAAGCACTAACGGTCAGAACCATTTATAGGATTTTCAGAAATATAGGGGGATCAGTGAACGGCCCCTCACAAAATGGTATAACCCTTGTCAGCCTATGACGTAAAACCATCGAACACCTCTTTTTTTCTTTGTCACGTTTGGAAGTCTATGTTAACAGACAGTGTGTGAGTCTGATGATGGAAAGCCAACAAAGAAAAGGGAAAGGCGATGCTGAGATGGTCAAACTCAAAAGGAAAAAAAGGGATTGTGTTGCTGTGCTGTGTGTTGTTCATTCATTCACCATCCGAACATTTATTAACAAAAAAAAATAATGGGACAAAAAGAAGGGGGACATTTCAAGGGACATTTAGAATAGATAAAAATGTGCGATTAATTGTGATTAATTGCGAGTTAACTATGATATTAATGTAATTAATCGCGAATAAATATTTTAATCATTTTACAGCACTACTCAGGACACTTTACAGATAGAGTAAGTCTAGACCACACTATAATTTACAAAGACCCAACAATTCCAGTAATTCCCCCAAGGGCAAGCATTGGCAAGGCAAGGCAAGGCAAGGCAGCTTTATTTGTATAGCACATTTCAGCAACAGGGCAATTCAAAGTGCTTTACATAAAACATTAAAGAGCAGTTAGAAGACAATTAAAAACAATTTAAAAACATTAATAAACAAATTAAAAACATTAAAAGACAAGAATAAAATTGATAGTGCAGTATAAGAATAAAAGCTACAGTGCAGTATAAGAAATTAAAGTTAATAAAGTAGATTATTTAAAGAAAAGCAACATCAAAAAGATAGGTCTTTAGCTTAGATTTAAAAGAACTGAGAGTTGCAGCGGACCTACAGTTTTCTGGGAGTTTGTTCCAGATATGTGGAGCATAAAAACTGAACGCTGCTTCCCCCTGTTTAGTTCTGACTCTGGGGACAACAAGTAGACCTGTCCCAGACGACCTGAGAGGTCTGGTTGGGTCATAATGTAGTAGCAGATCAGAAATGTATTTTGGCCCTAAACCGTTTAGTGATTTATTAACCGGTAAAAGTATTTTGAAATCAATTCTTTGAGGCACTGGAAGCCAGTGTAGAGACTTCAGTACTGGAGTGATGTGATCCACTTTCTTGGTTTTAGTGAGGACTCGAGCAGCAGCGTTCTGAATTAGCTGCAGCTGTCTGATGGATTTTTTAGGGAGACCTGTAAAGACACCGTTGCAGTAGTCAAGTCTACTGAAGATAAAAGCATGGACAAGTTTTTCCAGATCCTGCTGAGACATAAGTCCTTTAACCCTTGATATATGTTTAAGGTGATAATAGGCTGATTTTTTAATTATGTTAATGTGGCTTTTAAAATTCAGGTCTGAGTCCATGACTACACCAAGATTTCTGGCTTTGTCTGTTGTTTTTAACATAGTCGTTTGAAGCTGAGCACTGACTTTCAATCATTCCTCTTTTGCTCCAAAAACCTCAGTTTTTTCTTCATTTAATTTAAGAAAGTTCTGGCACATCCAATCATTAATCTGTTGAATGCACATATTTAATTGTTGTATTGGGCTATAGTTCCCTGGCGATAAGGTTATGTAAATTTGTGTGTCATCCGCATAACTATGGTATCTTATTTTGTTGTTTTCCATAATCTGAGCCAGTGGAAGCATGTAGATGTTGAACAGAAGAGGCCCCAGAACTGAGCCTTGGGGAACTCCGCACGTCATATTTCTATGCTCAGATGTATAATTACCTATAGACACAAAGTAGTCCCTATTCTTTAAATAGGATTCAAACCACTTTAGTACTGAGCCAGAAAGACCAACCCAGTTTTCCAATCGGTCAAGCAATATGTCATCGTCTACCGTATCAAATGCAGCACTGAGATCAAGTAATACTAAGACTGAAATTTTGCCACTATATGTGTTTAAGTGGATGTCATTAAAGACTTTAACAAGAGCCGTCTCGGTGCTGTGGTGTGGTCGAAAACCTGACTGGAAGGCATCAAAACTGTTGTTTAGCGATAAGAAAAATTGAGTTGTTGAAAAACCACTTTTTTTTCTGTTTTTGGCCTGCGTGGCGTCGGCAGCAGTAATCACAACGCTAATGATAACAATGCGTAAATGTGCACAGGAGCAGCAGCCGACAGCAGCTTTGTTCTGCTCTCTGCTCTGTTCAATGTTATATTTTTCTCATTAATTATGCGTTATTTTACCTACAACCCATGAACTATTTATCACAATGTTCATGTTTATGACTCGATCCGTAGAAAAGCCGTTGCTGGATGCTGAGTATCACTAAACCCACGGACGGAGCTAGCATGTTGTTTGAATCATGTGTGTTAACATTGACATGCATATTGCCGTTATGAGGCTTGTGTGATCATATTCGAGATATGATGTTTACATGGCAAACAGATAACTTATTTTATTCATATCTCCGTACAGGCTCGCCGACAGCTGTCTGCTCTGAGCGTATCCACCTCTCTCTCTCTCTCTCTCTCTGTCTCTGTCTCTTTCTCTCTCTTACAAAATGCTTCAGTAAGCTATTTTCACGAATTAGTCATCAGATATGATAAAAGTACACTATTAGCACACTCTCATACACATTCAATATTAAATGAACAGCTGATTTCCGGTGCATTAAACCGCTTTAGCGGAAGTTTGATTCGGATCACATCATTACATAGCATATTACAGTAACTTTCTCCAAACATGTAGTGCAGCTGCAGATAAAAACAGCTCTGGTCACGGTGGGTCCTCATTTTGACGCTCCAAAATCAAATCAAGGTCAGAGTAGACGCATGAAAGCAGTTTGAGGTGCATCAAAACGCTTGTGGTGCGTGTTCGGCAATTTTAAATAATAGGTGTACTTCAAAACGCGAGTCTCTGAAGCTTTCAGTGTGTTTGGGCCTTTAAGTTCAGAGCTGCTTGTTCTGTGGTGGAAGATGATGTGACAGTTTTATTAGTGAGACTTTATTCTACATGAGGAAATAAAGCAGAATATTACTGACATGCTGAATCTCATGTTCAGCAACTGTTCATGTTATAACTGGATTGTTGAAGATAAAGTTTGTTAAAAATCATTCACAGCTGAATATGAAATTAAAGTTTAAATGATTTTCAGTAACTCAGTAATTTCTATTGTCAGTAAAGTTGTTAATAAATCATCAGATGATAACCTGCAGCTGTATTGTGTCTTGTTCTCTCCATCAGATGTCTGTGAACTGGAACTGGACACAAACACAGTATATAAACACCTCAAACTGTCTTATAACAACAGGAAGGTGACATATGTGGAGGAGAATCACTCATATCCTGTTCATCCAGACAGATTTGACTCCTGTCCTCAGCTGCTGTGTAGAGATGGTCTGACTGGTCGCGGTTACTGGGAGGTCGAGAGGAGAGGATGGGTTCATATATCAGTGAGTTACAGAGGAATCACAAGGAGAGGAAACAGTTATGACTGTTGGTTTGGAGGGAATGATCAGTCCTGGAGTCTGATCTGCTCTGATGTTGGTTACTCTGTCTGTCACAATACGATAAGAACAGACCTCACTTCCTCCTCGGTCTCTAACAGAGTAGCAGTGTATGTGGACTGTCCTGCTGGCACTCTGTCCTTCTACACAGTCTCTTCTGACTCATTGATCCACCTCCACACCTTCAACACCACATTCACTGAACCTCTTTATCCTGGGTTTAGGCTCTGCTCTGGTTCCTCAGTGTCTCTGTGTCCTCTGCAGGCACTGTAGAACACTAGGGTGACAAAAGTGACAAAAACTTTGAAAACTTTGAAGACAACAAACTTTGAAAAAAAGTGAGAAAACAAACTTAAAAAAGAGAAAAACCTGAAAGAAAAAAGACAGTAGAAAAAAGTAACGAAGAAAGGCAAGAATAGGTCAAAACAAACGACAAAACTTTCAAAAAAAGGAGACAAACTTCAAAAACGGAGACAAAAACTTTGAAAAAAGTGACAAACTTGGAGAGAGAAAATACAGCAGAAGTAACTCCAGCCTTGGAAGTGAAAAACATCTTGCTAAACATCTTGCTAAAAATGTCAAGTACGTCTTCCATCACTCCCCATACACTGGAACGGACCAAGCCAGCCTGGTAGTGAAGCTGATATAGCCTCTTGTTTCACATTAGATGATAGAAACTGATGATGTAGGCTTCACACAAACGACATTTCATGCAACAACAGTGAAGTGTTCATGTAGTCACTGTAATTGGGCCAGTGTACTTTTTTGTTCATTTGATTTCTGATTTTGAAACGAAAAATGGGTAATTTTGAGGGGCTCAGCTTGTTAATATTGATGGCACTGTGTTCAAACGGAAAATATATTTCATGTAATTTAGCCCTCTAACGTGAATGGTGTGTTGTGTCGTTATCGTGGACTTTCATATTAACAACAAGAATCAGTCTCCATTACAAGGTGAAACTAATATATTATTATAGACTCATTACATGCAAAGCGAGATATTTCAAGCCTTTAATTCTTCACGGCGGCATGCTTCCACCCGCATCTATCTTTTGGGTTAGAATGCCCCCATGTGGCTGCATATTATCATTACACAGACTTTAAAAGTGCAAGCACCAGACATCCAATAATACACATTTCAAGGAAGTAGTATAAAAGTTTTATTGACAAATATAAAAATCTTGACAAATTCAAGTGGCGGATTCATGAAATCAGTCTTCACACTGCCAAAGGAAAATGTAGATTGGAGATTAATTCCCAAAATGGATGTGGAAAAGGTGCACTGCAATACATAGAATAAGTTGAAACAGCCAAATTAAACATTTACAGATGAAAAACCCTGTAAAACATTAATATTGTTACTAAATCTGATAAGTGTAGAATGTCATGGATTTGCCAGCTAGGCCTATATGTAAGGGATAACGGCTGCCAAAGTGTGCATAATTAAACAAAATCAATCAAAGCTGTGTTCATTATCCATTACATATCCATCTGGGACTGGTGCTCAACATCTAGCATACACATATTGTCCATCCCAACAAACCCTACCTTTGTGTTGCACTGCAAGCTACATGTGGTTATCAAGGTGAAGTCTCATATTGTACAAGATATTGGTGGAGTAATAACAACATGGACATGTATGGACCTTTTTCACAGCAGACATGTTGAATTGTCATAGTAGGAAAAGTACAGCTGAAATTGATAACCTTAGTTAGTAGTATATGTCCCAGTAAGCTATTTCAGTGAGTCAGCATGCACAATACCAGGGCCTCTCCTAAGTGGAATGCAGCCATCAGTAATGGTTTTGAATACACCTATGCTTTTTCTGCGATGACATGTCAACATGTCTGCCGTGAAAAAGGTCTATAGGATCTACCCTCAAGGTATTTTCTTGGGTCTGGGAGGCCCTCAAAATGTGTATTGTGCTGGGGAAATAAAGATGAGTTCACGGTTTGTTGCATTTTGGTGATCAGTAGTGAGTGATTAGCTTTACTAACTCTCTTTGACTGCAACTTGTTGTGTTTGAGCGAAATGTAATTTTAAGTACTTCACAATGTCAAAATGTGACAATGTCCGGAGACAATGCACATTTTAGCAGAGTCTATGTGGATGCCGAGGTACTTGTAAGAGGACACCTGTTCAGTTGCATTGTCTCCTATAACTATAGGGTAATGAGAGCCCACTTCTTTTTGATCAATGATCATCTCCTTAGTTTTATTAGTGTTAAGTGAGATGATTGCTCTCACACCATTCCTGGAAGGACAGTTCCCTGCTTTTAGTAAGCTCCGAATGATTGTATCATCAGTGTCTACTCCTGCTGTTCCCTTCACGCTGTATACATGTCATCACGTCATGTGATGTGCACCTAGCTAGCAGCCAAGATGTCCTTGAAGCTAAGCTATGTCCTAGCTATGAAGTTGGTGCCACAAAAGATGTTGTGATTTGCATTAACTTAACATCTACTTGACAACTTAAATCACGAAGGCTTTCAGAGGAACGCTTTCTTTAAAGGGGTGCTATGCAGTTTTGGCCATTTCTTCGCTGTTCCTCGCAGGTTTCTCTATAGAGCTCCCCTACAGGATGTATGTGTACAGTGTAACAGAAAACAAGCCAAATTTCATTTAATTTAGCCCTCAAAAGTAAAATGGTGTGTTGTTTTGTTATCATGGACTTTCATATTAACAACAAGAATTCAGTCTCCATTACATCCAAATGTACAAAGGGTCAATTTTGCTTTATTAACAATGAACTAGACTGGGAGTTTGCAGTAGTAGCAGCAGCCAACAACTGGAAACTTGTTACATTTTTCATCAGCTAATTCACCACTAAATTCACTTCTGAGACTTTTTTAATGCGTGAAATCAACTGTGTACATTTAGAATATGGGCAGTTTTACAAAAATGTATGGCCACATGGCACATTTGCTCCGATGTTGTCGGACTTGAGAAGTTCCAGTCTGACGTGACAGCCAGCTGGTGATGCCTACAGACCCTTCTGTCAGCTGGAAGTCTCTCAATAGACTCATGGACAAGTTTATTTCCTGAAATATGGCTTGTTTTCCGTTTCGACACATTGTCATCAATATTAACAAGCTTTAAAATGACCCATTTTTTTTCAAATTTGGATATTGTTTCAAAATCCGACGAAAATCAAACGAAAACGTACACAGGCCCAATCACAGTAACTACATGAAATGTCATTTGTGTTTAGCCTACATCATCAGTTTCTATCATATAATGTGAAACAAGATGGATGTGGGCTTGACATCAAGCCCCGTCTTCCGCAGGCTGCAGCGAAACATACTTGGATTTTTGCAGCTTCTCTGGTTTCATTCTCTTGAATCATCCAAATATCAGGATCAAAGATTGCCGTCACACAAGGTGACATTCAGCTCGGATTTCCATCAATCAGTAAAATCCTATAACAGCTCCATGAGGCCATCTAGTGGACTGATAGAAGTAGAGCAGCTGATGGCAGCTTCCTCTGCTCTGATTGGTCCTCACCACTGACCAGTGAGAACCAGCAGCATCTTCTCTGTCCAATAACAAACCACTATTGATCCATGTGTTGATCAGTTCTCTGTGTTGAGTGAATGATATGTGATGAAGTGATGAGAAAAGGCCCTCAGTAGTTCCTAGAGTTCAGTCATGTTTTCTAACTGATTCTTCAGTCTGAGCAACAGTCCAACTGACACTGATATGAGACAGAGAGAAGCAGCCAATCAGAGGACCAGCTGCTGATATTTGGCTTTTTTCCAGGAGAAATGATGTGAGGGATGAATGAGTGATGATGTGCTGATGAACGATTGGACTGCTGCTCTCAGTGTTTCCTCTCCAGATGAAGGTGTGGACTCTGCTATGAGTCAGTGTGAGGACAGAGAGGAGGGAGCCCCTCCCTCTAAAACCACTCTGTGTGGGGAACATGACAGCCAGACCAAAGCTCAGAGGTGAGAGGACCATCTCTAACTGTCCACCACTCAGATCACTCCACCATTCATTATTCATACTCAAAGCTCTGTGTGTGTTGTGTTTCAGCCCAGTGAAGCAGCACGGACCTGGACCTGGACCCAGACCTGGACCCAGACCTGGACCTAGCTGTGTGTCAATGAAGAGTGACTGGTCTATCCCTCTTATTATAAACTTCAAACATGGACACTACTCTGTCGATCAAAGGTGAAGATTTTAAACTGATGGTGAAAACAAAATGATGTGTTTTTATATATTGTGAGATCTCCGGGTTTTAGATGTTTTTAAAAAGTCTTTTAATGGACGGTGACGGCATGTGTCCTGTCAGCTCACTTTAAATCAGTCTCAGTTTCAAAGTTTACAACAAATTACAAATATACAAAAAATTAAATATAAAATTACAGTTTATTCACATTGTTTATTTTTGGTGTACACTTGTCTTCTAATATATATATAAATATATATATATATATATAAATATATATAAATATATATATATATATATATATATATATATATATATATATATATATATATATTGTAACTTGAAACCTAAAAGTAGGAAAAGGGGGACATTTCGGAGCTGACATGTTAATGTTGCTAATGTTGATGTAAACACAAATGTATTAGAAAATGTTTAGGAACTTTATTCTTGACCGGTCCTTTGTGAGAGACCGAGACGAGACCAAAACACATCTTGAGTTGCTAAAACACCGTCAAGGAGTACCAATCTAGTTCTGCCATCTGGAAGTCCTTGTAAATATTATCCTTATTAGACATTCACATTACTATTACACCATTATGGTCACCCCACAGCATCATATTTAAGTCTGTGCTGCACCCCGCATTTAATACAGCTAAATTAAATGTTTACAATGGGTCATACACAATGTGACCAATAACTAGCTGGATACAAATATAATGTACAGACGATGTACTGTATTTAACCACTCTAAGGTTTTGTCTCAGTGTGTTGTGGGTGCAGTACAGAATTTATCTTGTGTTTCTATCAGGAGTAATCTGGAAGAACCTGAACCCAGCTGTGTGTCCATGAAGAGTGACCAGTCTATGTATGATCCTTTAAACTTCAAAGATGGACACCACTCTGTTGATCAAAAGTGAGGATTTCAAACTGTTAATCAACAGGACTAGTAAACGTTTACCACTAGAGGGAGTCCTCTGATTCACTGTTAACATCCAAACATCACTTCATGAACTATTACCTTGTGTTTGTCTCTGTCTGGAGAGACATAATGTGAGCTAATTCTTCCTGATTCCTCCACAGATTGGACCAGGAGAGCTCAGAGGTTCCCAGTGGTCAGTCTGCCCAGCAGCATCAAACACACCTGAGCTCCATATTTATGGTCTGTACATATACAACAGCTACGTTTACATATATTCTCTTAAAAATCATCTCCATGCTGCACTTTTTAGACCAGTGGATTGTCAGTCTGTCCAACATGGATCTGATGTTTGCTACTGTGATTTCAGTTTGATTTGTCATTCATATAATCTTCTGTTCCAGCTGCTGGAGGAGGACATCGGCACTTTTGTGAAGAACGAGCTGAAGAAGCTCCAGAAGATTCTGAGTCCAGCTTACCCAGAATGCTTAGAGAGTAAAAGGGAGGATGAGGAGCTGTTGGATGGTGAGGATGAACAGCAGAGGAAGAGCAGCAGAGAGGCATTTTTGAAGATCACACTGCACTTCCTAAGGAGAATGAAGCAGAAGGAGCTGGCTGACCGTCTGCAAAGCAGTAAGAGGATTTCTCTAAAGATTTAACATGCTGGATAAATGGGATATTTACTAATGTCTCAAAATATTTACCAAAATGTATTCATTGGAAACCCAACCCTTCTATATCAGATGTTCACAGAGATCTACATCACAGCGGGAGGGACTGCAGAGGTCAATGATGAACATGAGGTCAGACAGATTGAAACAGCATCCAGGAAACCAGACAGACCAGAAACAACAATCAAACAAGAAGACATCTTTAAAGCCCCACCTGGAAGAGATGAAACAATCAGAACAGTAATGAAAAAGGGAGTGGCTGGCATTGGGAAAACAGTCTTAACACAGAAGTTCACTCTGGACTGGGCTGAAGACAAAGCCAACCAGGACATCCAGTTCACATTTCCATTCACCTTCAGAGAGCTCAATGTGCTGAAAGAGAAAAAGTACAGCTTGGTGGAACTTGTTGATCGATTCTTTAGTGAAACCAAAGAAGCAGGACTCTTTAGGTTTGAAGAGGTTGTGTTTATCTTTGATGGTCTGGATGAGTGTCGACTTTCTCTGGACTTCCTCAACACTGAGATCCTGACTGACGTTACAGAGTCCACCTCAGTGGGTGGGCTGCTGACAAACCTCATCAGGGGGAAACTGCTTCCCTCTGCTCGCCTCTGGATTACCACACGACCTGCAGCAGCCAATTAGATTCCTCCTGAGTGTGTCGACATGGTGACAGAGGTCAGAGGGTTCACTGACCCACAGAAGGAGGAGTACTTCAGGAAGAGATTCAGTGATGAGGAGCAAGCCAGCAGAATCATCTCCCACATCAAGACATCACGACGCCTCGGCATCATGTGCCACATCCCAGTCTTCTGCTGGATTACTGCTACAGTTCTGGAGGACGTGTTGAAGACCAGAGAGAGAGGAGAGCTGCCAAAGACCCTGACTGAGATGTACATCCACTTCCTGGTGGTTCAGTCCAAAGTGAAGAACATCAAGTATGACGGAGGAGCTGAGACAGATACACACTGTACAGAGAGGAGGAAGATGATCAAGTCTCTGGGAAAACTGGCTTTTGAGGAGAAGGCTCTTCTGAGGCTGCTGCCAGTGGTCAAAGCCTCCAACAAAGCTCTGTATGTGCACACACACTATCCAGATTAAGAGATTTTCTTTATTCAGAAAATAAATAACTTTTGTTTTCTCATGTATTGCTGATTCCTCTTCAGGCTGAGTGGCTGTAACCTGTCAGAGAGAAGCTGTGAAGCCCTGTCCTCAGTTCTCAGCTCCCAGTCCTCTAGTCTGAGAGAGCTGGACCTCAATAACAACGACCTGCAGGATTCAGGAGTGGAGCTGGTGTTGGCTGGACTGAAGATTCCACATTGCAGACTAGAAACTGTCAGGTTAGTGTACTGATATTTGAGAAAGATGACCACCTAAGCTCTTTTTTCTTAATGTATTATAATTAATAAATGGATGAAAATTATTCATTAAGGTTGATTGTCTGTAACCTGTCAGAGAGAAGCTGTGGAGCTCTGTCCTCAGTTCACAGCTTCCAGTCCTCTAGTCTGAGAGAGCTGGACCTGAGTAACAACAACCTGCAGGATTCAGGAGTGAAGCTGGTGTCTGCTGGACTAAAGAGTCCACAATTCAGTCTATTTGTCACCCAACTTTTGTATTCATGAAACATGAATGAAAAATTTCAAAGTGGCTTGTTTGGTGCATAATTTTCCATGTATCTCTTACTCTGGGCCCCCACTACCAGATGGGTCAGACCCATGAGTTTGCTGTGGGGCAGGGGGAGCTGACCCCCTGGTTGCTGAAACGGATAATTGCATTGTTTAAAAAATAAGTGGAATAATTACGTCTGGCATGATCAGATATTTTATAAATATCTTAAATAACAAAAAAACAACTAAATGGTAGTAGGTAATACATCTGATTTCATATACTGCTTTAGTAAAAAAAAAATATTTTCTGGCTGACGATGGGAGGAGCAGGACGCAAAAAACGAAAATGACCGTTGCACTATGTCTGGACATCTTACTGTGCCAAGGTTGCAATAAATGTTTCCTAAATGCCACATTTGATGTCAGTTTACTAATTGATTGCAGGTTTTGTGTAGATTTGGACTTTTATACATTTATTCCACTTTGTTTAAACTGCGAAGTAGAGGAAGCCTAGCGACGAGTCCATAGCAACCTGTTTGTGTGTTAAATGTTACCCAGAGTGCCTTGCAGAATGGTCTCAATGTTTTATTGTTTTATTTCATGTGAATACTAGTTTACTAGAGGAGTAACTTATTTGAAGTAATGCAGTAATGTAAGAAGTTTGCATTTAGTTTTCCATGCTTATTGTGTTCACAACAACGTTAGTGAGTAAATCTACTGAAATGGCACCACACCATAACAGAGAGCGTCAGATGAGAATGCAGAGGTTTAGTCACGTATGTCATGGCTGTAAAAAAACAATGGGAATCTGTATATCTTTGCCAAGCGCAAGCCAGTACAGAAGGTCTTGATAAGTTTTTGGGGGAGGGTCATGCCTTTCTTCCAAATCGTTTTGGAGGGTCATAGAATGTTTTTTACTGGCGAGGGGAGGGTCATGTCTTTTTTGGCTAAAGGTCCCAAAACTCCTCCGGTAGCCCCTTAAATAAATAATGAACAGTCCCTAAGTTCTTTTTCTTAATGTATTAATTGTTAAATGGATGAAAATTATTCATTAAGGTTGAGTGGCTATAACCTATCAGACAGAAGCTGTGAAGCTCTATCCTCAGTTCTCAGCTCCCAGTCCTCTAGTCTGAGAGAGCTGGACCTGAGTAACAACGAGCTGCAGGATTCAAGCTGGTGTCGGCTGGACTGAAGAGTCCACACTGCAGACTTGAAACTCTCGGGTTAGTGTTTGTGTAACAATGCAAATTAAACATATTTATGATGCTGTACCCTCGTAACCCCAAATGAATATTTTGTTTAAAAGACCGCCAAAGAAAAAACACTTACCGAAGAAATGAGCTGAAAAAAAAGTTTTGTTTGTCCCCACCGAGGGCTGTAGTCTAATTACATATATATCGACAAAAGACTATCAATATTGAATCTAAAATTATGGATTTATCGCACAAAGTCCTCTGAAAGAATGACACTTCCAGGAAAAGAAGGGCATACTTTGGACCAGTCTTTTACACTTTACTTCATGCGGAATGCACTCATGAACACTCACGAATTGCACCCGATGTGCCGCAACCAAGTCTCACACAGAGGCGGATGGGGGGGCGGGGGATTTTGCTTTTGCTTGCCAATTACATTGAATTTAGAAAGTCAACCACCTATGTTTTACAAGAGCTAATATCTTTCATTCATCATTATGATAAGATACTTGGGGGTTTGAACTGGCCAGTTTTGATTACTATCCCCCCTGTAAATTATGCCTGATACTGCTCAAAAGACATTTAGGAGCTATTCCTGCTTCTGGCCATGGTTGTGCTTGTTAAGGCGAGACACGGCAGGCAAAAACATTGTTTTTTTTTCACTGGTCAATTTTGAGATTTTGGGCAATTTTTTTCAATAACATGTATTCTTTCAGACTTGCGGTTAAAAAAAGTAAAAAAAATACACATTTAGGTCTTTATTTTACCACACTTTGTTTGTAGATTTCTCCTAAATTTAACAAAAGTTGGCGTTCTAAATCATCCTGCTGCTCCGCGATCACTGTCTGTACCATCACATATACCGTTGGAAAGCTCTCTCTCTCCTGTGCAATGCTGTCGGATCCAAATATGGTCATTTTCTTTTTATTAGCAACCAATCGTGAAAGTACAAGTGGGGGGATATAACTCTTAATGCGCAATCTCATTGGCTGATGCCAATTTCTGACAATGTGAGTCGTTCAGAATCGTCATGTGACGTGCTTTGACATTTCCGCGGTAGTTCAGAATGTCAAAAGAAATGCGTCAAAAATCATCTCAGAGAAGACGAAAACAGTTGTTATTAGCAGGAAGACACAAGAATTACAAACTAAGACAGCAGATGATGAAATGCCTTCACATAGTACGTTGATGTGTAAACTGTCGTTCAGAAAAACAGGAGTTTTCAGACAGCGGAGGTAATCAGACTGACTCTCTCTCTCTCTCTCTCTCTCTCTCTCAACCGGTTTACAGAAATTCATAGCCCATATATATATATATATATATATATATATATATATATATATATATATATATATATATATTAAATATGTAGATTTCACATATATACTATTCTAATATAATTACTATACAATACTAAACAAGTCTGATCCCACTTAGGGATCCTAAGTGGTTGTGAGTCCCTCAGGCTGTGGCATGCAGATCCATATTTAGCTGTCAGTAGAGCTGCTGTCCCCTCTCCTAGGAAAACTTACGGCTTCTTTTCTGGTGTTAACTTTTTTTGGCAATTTTCCAAAGTGTAAATCTCTTAGTGAAAATTATTTTTCCCAGTGGAGGAGGAAGTGCACCTCTGCCTGACCCAGTTGGTGGTCACTGAGCCTGTCTCTCTCTCTCTGACCTGTCTGTCTGACCTAGTTGGTGGCCACTGAGCCTGTATTTAGTCAGGATCTGTCTCTTCTTCCTAACTCTGACAGTGTGAAGATAATGTGTCAAATAACAATTCAGTCTACTTTTTTTGCTTTCTCCAATGTTCTAAATATTGGTGTTTTGAATGATTCATAAGAAGCTCATCCCTGTGAATTGTGGTGGAAGTTTTCCTTGAAGCAGCAGCGTTAGTGATATTCATGATAAAATAAAAACGAATAACGACCGTTTGAGAATTAAACCAAAGTTTGGTCTTTGAGTATTTATTTACATTTGCAAATGGAGAAAACAGTTTCAAAGGTACATGCAGCACAACTGAAAATGTCTTTCTAACCTAAAATCTTAATATCCAAACATCATATAATGAAGACCTCTGTTAAGCCACCCCTCTAAATGTGTCTTTTAGCATGGCCATAGTTGAAGAGAGGACATCATTAACAGTCACACCATTGTCTCACCTTCCCCTCTGCTCTCTGTTCTTAACATTAGCCTAAACAACACTTTTATCTCAGGAGACAGAAACCTACGTAGTTCTCACTGTTGTAAACAGTCATCGGCCATCTCCACTTCTATCTAAGCAAAAAGTCAACAATGTGAGGAGCTTCAGACTAGTAAAACTAAATAACTCTCTAGGCTATAGTTCACGGTTGCCAACTATTTCACTTGGAGCCTTTTTAATCTACACATGAAGAAGCTAAATCTTGTGGCATTATAAAACAATCTTTAAACAAATGGTTAATATCATTAAACAAATGGTTAAAATTAAATTTGCCACCACAGTTCACCCTTTTGATTCCAAAATAATCACAAAAATACATTTTACTTTTAAAGATTCAACCCTATGGATATTAATTTCAATTTCTTACCTGTTAAATGGATAGGTACCAAAAAAACCTCTTTTAAATAGTAGCGAGCGTTCACGTAAAAAAAAATAATCAGTCTCACACAGTATCAGAGACGGTGTCCAAACAATATTATCATATTCAGAAAGACGGAATACGTCAGAAGGCTCAATCATTTTTACCATAAGAATGAAAAACTCTTTTTCTTGATTAGGGTAATAACATAGCAAACACAAAAAAACAAATCCGAAGACCAAACATAATCTGCTAAAAACCCTAGACCTGAATGTCACTGGTTAATGTCACATTAGACTACTGCCTTATAATTTGTGTAAAGAATGTGTTATGTATTTAATAGAGCCGGGACTTTAACGCTTTAATTAAGATTAATTAATTACAGACTTTAATGCGTTAATTAATTACACAAAAAATAACACGTTAAACATTTTTTACGCATTTTAATCACACTTATTTTTGCACCGCGGGACGTTTCTCACTGGATGAGTTTCGGTGGACCGATTATACTGGAGCACCAACTAGCGTTCATGACTTCAGACCTTTTATATATATCAATGCTTCAGACAACAACAAACCACAGTGAACATGAACGAAGAAGCTGACGAGACCGCTTTGGTTGGATCCGTGGATGGGACATTTTGTTATAAAAAACGAACGGATGGAAGCGTCGATTAGAGCATGGTTGTGTGCATGCTATGCAACAAGGAATTCGCATATCACCGCAGCACATCGAGCCTCAAGTATCACCTCAACACAAAACATTTAGCAGCTAGCGTGGACGTTAGCCCGACTCTGAGTATAAGGAC
>NW_021166714.1:7500-17500 GCF_004354835.1 Perca flavescens
AGAGACACAGAGAGTCAGAGACAGAGAGTCAGAGACACAAAGAGTCAAAGACACAGAGAGTCAAAGACACAGAGAGTCAGAGACGCAGAGACAGAGTCAGAGACACAAAGATTCAGAGACACATAGAGTCAAAGACACAGATAGTGAGAGACACAGAGACACAAAGAGTCAGAGACAGAGAGAGTCAAAGACACAGAGTCAGAGACACAGAGAGTCAGAGACAGAGAGTCAGAGACACAAAGAGTCAGAGACACAAAGAGTCAAAGACAGAGAGTCAGAGACACAAAGAGTCAGAGACACAGAGACACAGACACACAGAGACAGAGTCAGAGACAGAAAGAGTCAGAGACACAAAGAGAGAGAAAGAGTCAGAGACACAGAGTCAGAGACAGAGAGTCAGAGACACAAAGTCAGAGACCGAGAGTCAGAGACACAGAGACACAGAGAGTCAGAGACACAAAGTCAGAGGCACAGAGATTCAGAGACACAGTGAGTCAGAGACAGAGTCAGAGGCACAGAGAGTCAGAGACACAACGAGTCAGAGACACCGAGTCAGAGACACAGAGACACAGAGTCAGAGACACAGAGACACAGAGAGTCAGAGACACAGAGTCAGAGGCACAGAGAGTCAGAGACACAGTGAGTCAGAGACAGAGTCAGAGGCACAGAGAGTCAGACACAACGAGTCAGAGACACAGAGTCAGAGACACAGAGAGTCAGAGACACAGAGTCAGAGACAGAGAGTCAGAGACACAAAGTCAGAGACCGAGAGTCAGAGACACAGAGACACAGAGAGTCAGAGACACAAAGTCAGAGGCACAGAGATTCAGAGACACAGTGAGTCAGAGACATAGAGTCAGAGACACAGAGACACAGAGAGTCAGAGACACAGAGTCAGAGACACAGAGCCAGAGACACAAAGAGTCAGAGACACAGAGAGTCAAAGACACAGAGACACAGAGTCAGAGACACAAAGATTCAGAGACACAGAGAGTCAAAGACACAGACACAGAGACACAGAGACACAGAGACACAGAGAGTCAGAGACACAGAGACACAGAGAGTCAGAGACACAGAGTCAGAGGCACAGAGAGTCAGAGACACAGTGAGTCAGAGACAGAGTCAGAGGCACAGAGAGTCAGACACAACGAGTCAGAGACACAGAGTCAGAGACACAGAGAGTCAGAGACACAGAGACACAGAGTCAGAGACACAGTCAGAGACACAGAAACACAGAGACAGAGAGTCAAAGACACAGAGACAGAGTCAGAGTCAGAGACACAACGAGTCAGAGACACAGAGTAAGAGACACATTCTGTAAACAGAGAACAGCTGGCTGACTTCAGCGTCACCATGGCGACTCACCTCTTCCTGACGGCGTCCGGGGCGATGATGAAGGTCATGTGACTGTGTTTGGACGAACCAAACTGAACCGCCGCCGGCAGGAAGCTAGGCCCCGCCTCCAACGCACACTGCACACACATACAAACACACATCCCATAATCAGACACACACGCCAACATCCCATAATCACACACACACACCAACATCCCATAATCAGACACACACATCCCATAATCACACACACACACACACACACACACACACACACACACACACAAAAACATCCCATAATCAGACAGACACACACACCAACATCCCATAATCACACACACACATCCCATAATCAGACAAACCAACATCCCATAATCACACACACACATCCCATAATCAGACAAACCAACATCCCATAATCACACACACACATCCCATAATCAGACAAACCAACATCCCATAATCACACACACACATCCCATAATGATTACCGTGAGCGCTCCGGGTGTCATGGCGCCCAGCTGGATGGGCGGGGTTCCAGGCAGGGGGGCGGGGTCAGTTGGCTCTACATCCTGGTCTTCAGGAAGCACCACCCCCCCGGCCCTCTCCTCCAATAGGCAGCTGTCGAGCTCCGCCCCCTCGTACTTCACAGCCCCTGATAGGTCCACCAGTCTGCAGGGAGCCAATCAGAGAGCCACAAACATTCAAATGTGTTGGGCAATATTACCGCCTTTATTCTTATATTATTCCAATTTTTTAAGGAAATTTTCCAACTTTTCCCCCCTAATATTTCACCCTTTTCTCTTGAAGTATTCCCACTTTTATGTATGTACACTTTATGCTGCTTTCACGTGTTGTAGGACAAATGTGCAAAACGAGTTTCCGAGTCGGGAAAGTCACATGATCGGCAACAAGAACTCAGAAACTCTGAGAATGAAACAAAACACACACACTTTTCCCACCAAGGCAGAGCTGGTGCTGGTTGGGAGCCAGAGCCTAGTTTCAAATCGGTTCTTTGTTTTCCGACCACCAAAGCACCAGCTCCGAACCGGTAGAAGTGGCTCTTAAGTAGCACCAAATCATCGCTGGGCCAGAAGTAAGAACCGCTTACGTCAGCGGGGTTACCGTGACCAACAAGACGAACAGAAACTTGTGACGGCCATGTTTGAATTAACAGATAAAAACGATGGACACGGTTAAACAACAACAGCAGCAGCAGCGAAATCGTTGGATCTGCCGAGTTTGGACACCGTTGTCGGTCCGCAAAGCCACAGACATCACTAGCAAAGCAACGTCCGCCATTGTTGATGGTGTGTTCGTGTTTGGCGGCGCCGCGCTAACGTTGCTGGGACAGATGAGACGTATACAGTGACTAAGACCTGGCTCTGTGCCGGCTCTTTAGCCTGTGGAAAAGCAAACCGGTTCTTTGGAGGCTCGTCAGTCGAACCAACTCCAAACCGGCACTAGCTCTGAACCAGCACCTGGTTCTTGTTGGTGGAAAAGGGGTAATAGGGTACCACTCAGAGAGAAACTCAGGTAAACCGGGCCCAGGTAAACCGGGCCCAGGTAAATCTTTAGTTATAGAGGATCTTTGGAGAGACTTACGCTCCGGACAGCACCAGGTGTTGGATGCAACCTCTGAAACTCCGGTACACCTCCTGTAATCTGATTGGAAGACGAGACTCCTCCCCTGATGGCAGCCCACCAATGAAGAAAGAGGCTGGAGACAGACGAGATAATCCGCCCGGCAACAGAGAGACAGACTTCCTTTGTTCCTCGTCCACCTGCAGAGACAGGGACCTGACAGACAGACAGACAGGCAGAATATCCATTAATACAGACAGACAGGCAGGCAGACAGGCAGGCAGACAAGAAGTATATCCATTAATACAGACAGAAAGACAGACAAGAGGTATATCCATTAATAAAGACAGACAGACAGACAGGCAGACAGGCAGACAGGCAGACAGACAGACAGAATATCCATTAATACAGACAAACAGGCAGGCAGACAGGCAGGCAGAATATCCATTAATACAGACAGACAGGCAGACAGACAGGTAGGCAGACAAGAAGTATATCCATTAATACAGACAGACAGACAGACAGACAGACAGACAGACAGACAGGCAGGCAGGCAGACAGACAGACGGACAAGCAAGCAGACAGACAGGCAAACAAAGAGTATATCCATTAATACAGACAGGCAGACAAACAGACAGACAGACAGGCAGGCAGACAAGAAGTATATCCATTAATACAGACAGACAGACAGACAGACAGGCAGGCAGGCAGACAGACGGACAGGCAAGCAGACAGACAGGCAAACAAAGAGTATATCCATTAATACAGACAGGCAGACAGACAGACAGACAGACAGACAGACAGGCAGGCAGGCAGGCAGGCAGACAGGCAGACAGACAGGCAGAAAGGAGGAAAGGTAGTACGTAGGGAAGAAGAGAAGGGAAGGAAGGATAAGGAAGTAGGGAAGGAGGAAGGGAGGAAAGTGTTTCCATGGTAACACCTACTTCCTGTTGACGTTGATGATGACCGAGTGTTTTGTCCCGTCGCTGAAGGACGCTCCGTCAGGTTTCACCGCCGTCACCTTCCGAGTAGCCCCGCCCACCTCGCCAAGCTCCGCCTCCAGCGCTCCGGACAACAGCTGCACCGACAGGAAGTACTGCACACACACAGGAAACAGTCACTTAGACAGGGAGCCAATCAGAGAGCCACAAACACCGTCTCTGACAGGGGTACTTTATCTTAGACAGGGAGCCAATCAGAGAGCCACAAACACAGTCTCTGACAGGGGTACTTTATCTTAGACAGGGAGCCAATCAGAGAGCCACAAACATCGTGTCTGACAGGGGTACTTTATCTTAGACAGGGAGCCAATCAGAGAGCCACAAACACAGTCTCTGACAGGGGTACTTTATCTTAGACAGGGAGCCAATCAGAGAGCCACAAACAAAGTCTCTGACAGGGGTACTTTATCTTAGACAGGGAGCCAATCAGAGAGCCACAAACATTGTTTCTGACAGGGGTACTTTATCTTAGACAGGGAGCCAATCTGAGAGCCACAAACATCGTCTCTGACAGGGGTACTTTATCTTAGACAGGGAGCCAATCAGAGAGCCACAAACACAGTCTCTGACAGGGTACTTTATCTTAGACAGGGAGCCAATCAGAGAGCCACAAACACCGTCTCTGACAGGGGTACTTTATCTTAGACAGGGAGCCAATCTGAGAGCCACAAACATCGTCTCTGACAGGGGTACTTTATCTTAGACAGGGAGCCAATCAGAGAGCCACAAACATCGTCTCTGACAGGGGTACTTTATCTTAGACAGGGAGCCAATCTGAGAGCCACAAACATCGTCTCTGACAGTGGTACTTTATCTTAGACAGGGAGCCAATCAGAGAGCCACAAACACAGTCTCTGACAGGGGTACTTTATCTTAGACAGGGAGCCAATCAGAGAGCCACAAACACCGTCTCTGACAGGGGTACTTTATCTTAGACAGGGAGCCAATCTGAGAGCCACAAACATCGTCTCTGACAGGGGTACTTTATCTTAGACAGGGAGCCAATCAGAGAGCCACAAACACTGTCTCTGACAGGGGTACTTTATCTTGGACAGGGAGCCAATCAGAGAGCCACAAACACTGTCTCTGACAGGGGTACTTTATCTTAGACAGGGAGCCAATCAGAGAGCCACAAACACTGTCTCTGACAGGGGTACTTTATCTTAGACAGGGAGCCAATCAGAGAGCCACAAACACTGTCTCTGACAGGGGTACTTTATCTTGGACAGGGAGCCAATCAGAGAGCCACAAACATTGTCTCTGACAGGGGTACTTTATCTTGGACAGGGAGCCAATCTGAGAGCCACAAACATAGTCTCTGACAGGGGTACTTTATCTTAGACAGGGAGCCAATCAGAGAGCCACAAACACTGTCTCTGACAGGGGTACTTTATCTTGGACAGGGAGCCAATCAGAGAGCCACAAACATTGTCTCTGACAGGGGTACTTTATCTTGGACAGGGAGCCAATCAGAGAGCCACAAACATCGTCTCTGACAGGGGTACTTTATCTTGGACAGGGAGCCAATCAGAGAGCCACAAACACTGTCTCTGACAGGGGTACTTTATCGTGGACAGGGAGCCAATCAGAGAGCCACAAACACCGTCTCTGACAGGGGTACTTTATCTTAGACAGGGAGCCAATCAGAGAGCTCTCTGACTCTCTGACGGTGGTCTGTCTGTCTCACCTGTCTGTCTGTCTGTCTCACCTTTCTCTGTGTGCGCTCCTCGCTGAAGGCAGCCAGCAGGACTCCTGATTGGTTGAGGGAGGAGAAGGAGAAGAGAAGCTCCGCCTCCTGACCAAGTGGCGGCGCCGCAATCTCAACGAAGCCACCGGCCAACAGCGACACGCTGCGCACCGCCTGACAGGAAACAGGAAACAGTTAGATATATAGCACCGCCTCACAAGAAACAGGAAACAGGAAACAGTTAGATATATAGCACCGCCTGACAGGAAACAGGAAACAGTTAGATATATAGCACCGCCTGACAGGAAACAGGAAACAGTTAGATATATAGCACCGCCTGACAGGAAACAGGAAACAGGAAACAGTTCGATATATAGCACCGCCTGACAGGAAACAGGAAAAAGTTAGATATATAGCACCGCCTGACAGGAAACAGGAAACAGTTAGATATAAAACACCGCCTGACAGGAAACAGGAAACAGTTAGATATATAGTACCGCCTCACAGGAAACAGGAAACAGTTAGATATATAGCACCGCCTGACAGGAAACAGGAAACAGGAAACAGTTCGATATATAGCACCGCCTGACAGGAAACAGGAAGAAGTTAGATATATAGCACCACCTGACAGGAAACAGGAAACAGTTAGATATAAAACACCGCCTGACAGGAAACAGGAAACAGTTAGATATATAGCACCGCCTGACAGGAAACAGGAAACAGATATAAAACACCGCCTGATAAATTTAAATATTGCTAATCAGTTATGTGATTGTCTCCATAGCAATAGTTTATTTGATGACTTTCAATCAGGATTTAGAAAGCATCATAGCACAGAGACGGCACTGGTGAAAATTACTAACGACCTTCTAACTGCTGTAGACAAAGGACTTGTCTCCATTCTTGTTCTACTAGATCTTAGTGCTGCATTTGACACTATTGACCATTCAATCCTGTTACAGAGACTGGAACACTTAGTTGGCATTAAAGGAATTGCTCTAAGCTGGTTTAAGTCCTATTTCTGTGATCGATATCAATTTGTTAATGTTAATGATAAATCCTCCAAGCACGCTAAAGTTAGCCATGGCGTTCCACAAGGCTCAGTGCTTGGACCAATTCTATTCTCCTTATATATGCTTCCTCTTGGTAATATTATTAGGAAACACTCAATTAACTTTCACTGTTATGCAGATGACACCCAATTATACCTGTCGATCAAGCCATACGAAACCAGTCAGCTAGCTAAACTCCAAGCATGTATTAAAGATATAAAATCCTGGATGACCTACAATTTTCTGATGTTAAACTCTAACAAAACTGAAGTTGTTGTGCTGGGCCCTAAACACCTCCGAACCTCATTATCTAAAGACATAGCTACTCTGGATGGTATTGCCCTGGCCTCCAGCACTGCTGTCAGAAATCTAGGGGTTATTTTTGATCAGGATATATCCTTTAACGCCCATCTAAAAAAATCTCAAGAACATCCTGCGTCTGCGTAACATTGCCAAAATTAGGAACATCCTGTCTCAAAACGATGCTGAAAAACTAGTCCATGCATTGGTTACTTCCAGGCTGGACTACTGTAATTCCTTACTATTAGGATTGCTCAAATAATGGGGGAATTACTGGAATTGTTGAGTCTTTGTATATTCTAGTGTGGTCTAGACCTGCTCTATCTGTAAAGTGTCGTGAGATAACTTCTGTTATGATTTGATACTATATATAAAGGTTAGGATAACTCATGTTTTGATCTGATACTATATATAGAAGTTAGGATAACTCCTGTTATAATCTGATAATATATATAAATGTTAGTAAAACTCCTGTTATGATCTGATATTATATATAAAGGTTAGGATAACTCCTGTTATGATTTGATACTATATATAAATGTCAGTAAAACTCCTGTTATGATCTGATACTATATATAGAGGTTAGGATAACTCCTGTTATGATCTGATATTATATATAAAGGTTAGGATAACTCCTGTTATGATCTGATATTATATATAAAGGTTAGGATAACTCCTGTTATGATTTGATACTATATATAAATGTCAGTAAAACTCCTGTTATGATCTGATACTATATATAGAGGTTAGGATAACTCCTGTTATGATCTGATATTATATATAAAGGTTAGGATAACTCCTGTTATGATCTGATATTATATATAAAGGTTAGGATAACTCCTGTTATGATCTGATACTATATATAGAGGTTAGGATAACTCCTGTTATGATCTGATACTATATATAGAGGTTAGGATAACTCCTGTTATGATCTGATACTATATATAGAGGTTAGGATAACTCCTGTTATGATCTGATATTATATATAAAGGTTAGGATAACTCCTGTTATGATCTGATACTATATATAGAGGTTAGGATAACTCCTGTTATGATTTGATATTATATATAAAGGTTAGGATAACTCTTGTTATGATTTGATACTATAAATAAAGGTTAGGATAACTCATGTTTTGATCTGATACTATATATAGAGGTTAGGATAACTCCTGTTATGATCTGATATTATATATAGAGGTTAGGATAACTCCTGGTATGATCTGATACTATATATAGAGGTTAGGATAACTCCTGTTATGATCTGATACTATATATAGAGGTTAGGATAACTCCTGTTATGATCTGATACTATATATAGAGGTTAGGATAACTCCTGTTATGATCTGATACTATATATAGAGGTTAGGATAACTCCTGTTATGATCTGATACTATAAATAAAGGTTAGGATAACTCCTGGTATGATCTGATATTATATATAGAGGTTAGGATAAATCCTGTTATGATCTGATACTATATATAGAGGTTAGGATAACTCCTGGTATGATCTGATACTATATATAGAGGTTAGGATAACTCCTGTTATGATCTGATACTATATATAGAGGTTAGGATAACTCCTGTTATGATCTGATACTATATATAGAGGTTAGGATAACTCCTGGTATGATCTGATACTATATATAGAGGTTAGGATAACTCCTGTTATGATCTGATACTATATATAGAGGTTAGGATAACTCCTGTTATGATCTGATACTATATATAGAGGTTAGGATAACTCCTGTTATGATCTGATACTATAAATAAAGGTTAGGATAACTCCTGTTATGATCTGATACTATATATAGAGGTTAGGATAACTCCTGTTATGATCTGATATTATATATAGAGGTTAGGATAACTCCTGTTATGATCTGAAACTATATATAGAGGTTAGGATAACTCCTGTTATGATCTGATACTATATATAGAGGTTAGGATAACTCCTGTTATGATCTGATACTATATATAGAGGTTAGGATAACTCCTGTTATGGTCTGATACTATATATAGAGGTTAGGATAACTCCTGTTATGATCTGATACTATATATAGAGGTTAGGATAACTCCTGTTATGATCTAATACTATATATAAAGGTTAGGATAACTCCTGTTATGATCTGATACTATATATAGAGGTTAGGATAACTCCTGTTATGATCTAATACTATATATAAAGGTTAGGATAACTCCTGTTATGATCTGATACTATATATAGAGGTTAGGATAACTCCTGTTATGATCTGATACTATATATAGAGGTTAGGATAACTCCTGTTATGGTCTGATACTATATATAGAGGTTAGGATAACTCCTGTTATGATCTGATACTATATATAGAGGTTAGGATAACTCCTGTTATGATCTGATACTATATATAGAGGTTAGGATAACTCCTGTTATGGTCTGATACTATATATAGAGGTTAGGATAACTCCTGTTATGATCTGATACTATATATAAAGGTTAGGATAACTCCTGTTATGATCTGATACTATATATAGAGGTTAGGATAACTCCTGTTATGATCTGATACTATATATAGAGGTTAGGATAACTCCTGTTATGGTCTGATACTATATATAGAGGTTAGGATAACTCCTGTTATGATCTGATACTATATATAAAGGTCAGGATAACTCCTGGTATGATCTGATACTATATATAGAGGTTAGGATAACTCCTGTTATGATCTAATACTATATATAGAGGTTAGGATAACTCCTGTTATGATCTGATACTATATATAGAGGTTAGGATAACTCCTGTTATGATCTGATACTATAAATAAAGGTTAATTGAATATAGAGGTTGGGTTACCTCGAGGACGCAGCCCTTGCGGACTCCGTACGCGTCTCTCAGCAGGTCGAAGTTGGACCGGGCGATCTCCACGTTCTTTATGCAGCCCACGTACGACCTGGACACCACCTGTCGCCTAGCAACCCGAAAGAGACAGACAGGGTCAGACCTACGCTGTGACATCACGGCGTCTCCGTCTGGTGACATCACAGCCTCACCTGATTGGGCGGGAGGCAGGAA